>NC_077233.1:277864362-278102897 GCF_027887165.1 Monodelphis domestica | reverse complement strand
TTTTCTTTTCCTCCCTCCCACCCCCCGTAGCTGACACATGATTCCACTGGGTATCACATGTGTTCTTGATTCGAACCCATTGCTATGTTGTTAGTATTTGCATTAGAGTGTTCGTTTAGAGTCTCTCCTCTGTCATGTCCCCATAACCGCTGTGTAGTCAGGCAGTTGCTTTTCCTCGGTGTTTCTACTCCCTCCGTTTGTTCTCTGCTTATGGATAGGTGCACAGTCATTCTGTTTGTTTCTGGTCTACTTACCTTGGATGGACCTTTTGGTTGGCTGATGAGATTCCTACAGTCAACTTGCTTCCTCTTAGCTGCCTTTAATTCACTGCTTGATTAATGTTTAAAAAAGTGGAAAGATCTAGTTAAAATTATTCAGAATGAAACAAGCAGAATCAAGAAAACATTATACAACACAAAGCGACAGAAATAGTTTGAAGAATGACTTGGGTATGTCCACCCTCAGAGAAAGCACTGTTAGAAATGACATGGTTTTATATATTCAGATTTTTTTGTCAAACAATGCCTTATTTAATACAGGGAGGGGAGGGAGGGAGGTAAGACATGCCATCTCTGCTTCAGTTTCCCTTCTGTGACAAGAAGATAACAATAACTTATCTCCCAGGGATGTTGTAAGAATCAAATAATATAATATTTGCGAAGTGCTTAACACAGTAACTGGCACATAGTTTGTATTTACTAAGTGACTGTTTCCTTCTTTCCAAGCACTATGTTAAGCTCCCCAATACAGGGGCATATAGGTGACTCAGTAGAGAGCCAAGCCTGGAGATGGGAAGTTCTGGGTTCAAATCTGGTCTCAGATATGTCCTAGCTGTGTGATCCTAGGTAAGTCATTTAACCCTGATTGCCTAGCCCTTACCACCCTTCTGTTCTGGAGTGGATATTTATTGATTCTGTGAGAGAAGGTTTGACACCATGAAGAGAAATGAAAAAAGGAGAGAGCTGCAGAATCCCCCAGCAGCAGGGGATGGGCAGGAAAAGGAATTCAGAACTTTGGGAGAAGAGAGCTGAGCTGACCTAGTGGACAGTTGGAGTTGAACTTCCTGGCACCAGACCAGGCAGGTAGCTTCAACTGGGCTTCTTGATCCCGCGATCTTCTCTTTGTGAACTTCCTGACCCAGATCCCATCAGAAGATAAACACTTTGGGACTTTGGGAAATAAGCTGTCCAAACAAGAAGAGTTTCATTTACCTCCTTAAATCTGAGCTTGAGGACTCTTGTACAGACAAGAATCAGATTCCTCATCATCCTGACCCACTTAGGGTCAGGTGAACCAAACTCGATCTACTTGACTTTGGGGGGAAGGATATTAGCTAGATTGGGACCCCTTCTCCCTCCTTCCTTTCCTGAATACAAATCCTTCCCCTCAATCTGCCCTGTACCCCTTTTGTTTCCCTTCAATAAATTGTAGTTAAGAAAAGGATTCAAGAACTGATTCAAGTAATTTTAAAGGGAAACTTGAGAGTGGTGGTGGTTGGGGGGGGGGGGGAGAGAGTTGACTTTCCCCAAAGACAGAGAGACATTACCACCATAATCTCTCCAAATAGATCCTTCTCAGAACCCAGCAGAGTAAAGCTGAGGGTAGCCTTAGAAGGGGGAAGACTATCATTTCTTCATCACCTTTTCCCTTTCTTATACATCTTCCCCATCTCCACCATCTATTACAAGTGGCACCCCAGATATAGAAGGATCCAACCCTAACTGCTGTTTTGTGACAGTTGGAACTCTCTGGGCAGGGCAGCCATTTTAAGGGGCCACATAACGGGAGCTAGCACATAAGAAAAAGATAGTCACATTAAAAAAAAAAAGACAAGGTAAGGGTTAAAAAAAAAAAGGATATTGAATACAGAAGTGAGATAGCCCTGGCCCTCAAGGAGCTTACATTCCAATGAGGTGATATGTAGAAAAGAGTAGTGCCATGAACGGAGTGTGTTGATTTGAGAAGTCATTGGTATAGTGAATGAAGTTATGGAAGGGTGGATTGAGGTTCTGTGTCTAGCATCAAGTGACACAGTATTGGGTCTGGAGTCAGGAAGATTCAAATCTGGTATCAGACACTTCCTCGTAGCTGTGTGACCCTGGGCAAGTCACTTCACTGTGTTTGCCTCAGTTTCCTCATCTATAAAATGAACTTGAGAAGGAAATGGCAAACCACTCCAGTGTCTTTGCCAAGAAAATCCCAAAAGCGGTCATGAAGAGTTGGGTACAACTTTAAAATAAACGACTGAATAACTATGAGGATATAGCTGTTGCAACTATTTGTCATAATGAATAAAGTGAGCTAATCCCATTAGAGTGTGAGCTCCTTGAGGGCAAGGATTATTATTTTCCTTTTTGCCTCTTTTTGTATCTTTAACATTTAGCACTATTTCTTACACATCAAGCACTTAAAGATATGTTTGTTGACTTGCTAATTATTATTGAAGTTTTGAGGAATTTGGAGTTAGGAGTTCATTTCTTGCCTCAGACTCTTTCTAACTGTGGGACCCCTCTCAGGCTCAGTTTCCTCATCTGTAAAATGAGAATAATAATAGCACTGAGTTGTTGTAAGGATCACATGCGTTAACATATGGAAAGCACTTCCCAAATCTTAAAGTGCTATATAAAAATGCTGGCTATTATTATGTATGATTGAGGACATCATAGGGATTTCCTGAGGAAACCAATTACAGTTTAACCTGTATTTATTTCTTTAAAACAACAACAACAACAACAACAAAACCCCCTTACCTTCTGTCTCAGTATCAATTCAGATAGAAAGTGGTAAGGGCTAGGTAATAGGGGTTAAGTGACTTGCCCAGGGTCATGCAGCTAGGATGTATCTGAGGTCAAATTTGAACTCAAATCTTCCTGACTCCAAATCCCTCAGTCCATCAATACACATTTTTTTAAGCCCTTCAGTATTTCCAGACTTGAGGTTTGGTAATCTATCCACTGTTCCACCTAGCTGCCCCAATTTATTTCTCTATTTAAAAGATGCCAAATAGTTACTTTTGTCTGATGCTTGAACATTCTACTTTACTCTAGGAGTCAGTATCCTTGCTAAGCCTCCAAGTGATTCTGGGTAATGCCAGATCTTGGGAACAGTCCGGAGAGAAGAGAAAAAGAGGAAGAATGGAAGAGAGAAATCAAAGGAATGGGAAAAGAGAATAATAATAATAATGACAATTATTATTATAAATCATATGTTACATATTATATGCATTGTAGCACACATATAGTAACGGGTGTTTCTATAGAGCTTCTAAGGGTTGCAGTAAGTCCATGAGGAGGGTAGGGCAAGTGTCTCATCTCAGGGATGGCTCAGGCAGAGTCAAGGTCCCTCCATCTGGGATCCAGTGTTCTACCTGGGTAGTTACACAGACTCTCAAAGAGAGGAAGAGGGGTAGAAATAAGGAGAAAGTGGAAGAGGCAGGGGAACTGGAGAGTGTCCCCAAGCGCTGATCCCCACAGGACCCTCTGTTCTTTTTTTTTTTAAACCCTTACCTTCCGTCTTGGAGTCAATACTATGTATTGGCTCCAAGGCAGAAGAGTGGTAAGGACTAGGCAATGGGGGTCAAGTGACTTGCCCAGGGTCACACAGCCAGGAAGTGGCTGAGGCCGGATTTGAACCTAGGACCTCCCATCTCTAGGCCTGGTTCTCAATCCACTGAGCTACCCAGCTGCCCCCAGGACCCTCTGTTCTTAATGTCGCCTTCTTTTTCCCAGAGTCCTCTCACATAGGACACTCATTGAAGTAAGTCTACTCTCTTGAAGGGTTTGTCTCTTTTCCCAGTCTTGGTGCTGGCAGCAGCAGCCTGGAGTAACCACACCCACAATTCTTTGAAAAAGACCTGAAATCTGATCATCATTGAGGCTCCCATAATGCCCAAAGATGGGCTTGGCAAGCTAAGTAGGCTCTGTTTCCATCCTCTACCTGGAAAAGAAATCCTAGCCAGAGAGATTCCTAGCCAATAGGAACTGATTTCTTTCCAAATGCCTCCAGGCTTGTCAGTGGTTAAGGGCTGGGTAAGGGTGGCACAATAAGCCAGTATAGACAAGAGAATTCTTGGTATTAAGTGTCCTCTCCGCCCATCTAGCTTCCCATCCAGGAAGCATTTTCCTCTTAAAATCCTGACTAACCAGGCAATTAATTACAACCTCTGGCTTTGATCTCAGCCGCAAGGTTTACAAAGCATTTTCAAACAGTATTTGATCCTCACAACAGCTCTGGATTATTTGTATTATTTCTGCTTTACAAATGAAGAGGTTAAAAGATTCTCTCATGATCACATAATTAGTGGGTACCAGGGGCAAGATTTGAATTCATCTCTCTAGGCACAGGGATTTTATCACTATACCACCTTGCTCCCCCTTGTTATTAGGATAACAGGATCATAGAATTAAAACTGGAAAGAAGCTCAGTGGTCCATACGCCTCATTTTACAAGTGAGGAAACAGAGGCTCTGAAATATTAAGTGACTGACAAACATTTATTAATATCCAAGGCGGTGCAGCCCAGCTAGGTGGTAAAATGGACTGGTGTCAGAAAGATCCAAGTTCAAATCTTGTATGAGACACTTCCTAGCTGTGTGACACTGGGCAAGTCACTTAATCTAGTTTGCCTCAGTTTCCTCACATGTAAAACGAACTGGAGAAGGAAATGGCAAATCACTTTTCCAGGAAACTCCCAAATAGGGTCATGAAAAATTAGACATGACTGAAAAAAGACTGAACAACAAGATCTCTAAATTAGTACTATCATTTTTATAATATTGATATGACTCCCTTATGAGCACTAATCTCTATCCCTCATTATTTAAGAAGCTTTTAAAACTGTATCTCTATATGTATTTTTGTTTATTTTTTATTTAATTAATTAATTTAGAGTATTTTTCCATAGTTACAAGATTCATGCTCTTTCCCTCCTCTCCTCCCACCCCCTCCCAGAGCCGACAAGCAATTCCACTGGGTTTTACATGTGTCCTGGATCAAGACTGATTTCCATATTATTGATATTTACATCAGGGTGATCACTTGCATCTCTATATGGACTGAGTTTGCTTTGGGAGCCTGACTCCCCTGAAAGCTCCATTGAATAGGACTTTCCTTTCCATCATTGCTTCTTGGCTTTTGCTACAGATAAAAACAGTTTATTTGCTGGGGTTAATTTGTAGCCTGCTTGTTTCTCCTTGTCTCAGTGATTTTTCTGTGCTGGCTCTCTAGAAGCCCTCATGCCGTTATCTTGCCCATTTGGTTTCCTTTCCTTCTTTAACTCGGTCTCGGAGAAATGGAGCTTTGGTTAGGTTTCTGGGTGGCTGTCCTACGTTTCAGAGGCAGGAGGCAGAGGCGTGTTGGGGGGACCCGGCATGCGCAGATGTGCTCTGGTTACCCACTCAGATTAGCCTGGACTTTATTTTGTTGACCTGAGTCATTTCTTTCAAGAATACACACATACACCCAACCCCATAATCTCATCTAAGCTTCCCTCTTCCCGGTTTCCCTGTGACTGTCAAGGGTACCACCATCTGCTTCAAAGCTTCAATTTCATCTTCAGACTGCTGAGTTTGAAGAACTCTACCTTTGGGGAGTTCCTGGCCCTATATACGACCAGGGTTCAAGTCCTGCCGCTTGTAACACCTCTTGTAGACACTCCCTTCTCTCCTCGAACACCTTGTGGGCTAGCAGGAACCATTGAAACAGACTTCTGGTTGGTCTCTTTGCCCAAGTCTTGCCCTCTCTCTAGTCCATCATCCATCATCTTCCTAAAGCATTTATGAATCGCCTGCTCTGTGCCAGGCATTTTGCCAAGCATACTACAAATATCTCATCTCTCAAAGGGCTCTCTGAGTGCTCTTTTAGATCAATAAACTCAAAAGAACATACAAAGAAAACCTCCGCTTCATGCCTATTCATATCCTACTTCCTGGGCCTCCACAAGGAACCAGAGCTGGCTATCAGGGGTTTCTAAGGAGAAAAGGAGTCTCGAAATCGGGACAAAGGGGGGCAGCCAGGAGCTCAGCGGATTTAGAGGAAGAGCAAGTTTTGGTGGGTCAGGAGGAAATAAGGAGCTCTGTGTTGGCTACACTGAGTTTGAGATCATCATAAAATGAGTAACAGCTCGCATTTCCATCGTATTTTTAAGTTGTACAAAGTGCTGGGCCAAAATTCTCTCATTTGATCCTCACAACAGTTCTGGGAGAAAGGTGCTACGACAAACCCCATTTTGGAGATTAGAAAACTGAGGCTTAAAGGGATGAAATGACCCACCTAGGATCACAAAGCTAGGATGTATTTGAGACCATATTTGAACTCAGGTCTTCTTTCTTCCATTGTTTCTACTCTCCAGTCTTAGACTTAGCAGCAAAGTGGTCCAGGAAGAGACTGAGATGATATATAGATTGGGAATCATCAGATAATTAATGCCATTAAGTCAATTTAGGTTTGATGTCAAGAAAAATGTCTTAATAACTATCAAAGTGGAATGGGCAGGGGGCAGCTGGGTAGCTCAGTGGATTGAGAGTCAGGCCTAGAGATGGGAGGTCCTGGGTTCAAATCTGACCTCAGATCCTCCCTAGCTGGGTGACCCTGGGCAAGTCACTTAACCCCCAGTGCCTAGCTCTTGGTGCTCTCCTGCCATGAACCAAAATATAGTATTCATTCTAAGACAAAAGGTTTTTTAAAAAGCGTGGAAAAAGTGGAATCTGGACACAGACATTTCCTTAAGTCACTTAACCCTGTTTGACTCAGTTTCTTCATCTGTAAAATGAGGTAGAGAAAGAAATGACAAACTGCTTCAGTGTCTTTGCCAAGAAAACCCCAAAAGGAGTCACAAAGTCAGACACGGCTGAAAAGTTGCTGAACGACTTCAATCAAGTGGAATGGCTTGTCTTGAGGAGGTGGTGGGTTTCTCCTCTGTGCTCAGTGAGTTCTTTAAGTGGTTGAATGACCCTTCTGTGGGTGTGTTGTAAAAAGAATTCTTTTTAGATAGGGGTTGGACTAGATGAAGTCTGAAATCCTGCCCGGCTCTGAAATTCTGCGATTCTGGAAGTCGATGAGATTGGGAAGGGAGCCAAAAAGCGAAGGACAGGGGTTTGTTTCCCATTTTAAAACAATTGAATGAACCAAAAAGAATAGTCTTCATTTTTTACTATGATTATTTTTAATTATTTTAAATTTTATTTTAAACATTTTTCCCATAGTTACATGACTCAAGCTGTCTCCTTCCCTTTTCCATCCCCCCTCCCAGAGCTGACCAGAGCAATTCCACTGAGTTACACGCGTATTATCACTTAAAACCCATTTCCATATGTTTCATTTTATTTTATTTTTAAAATTATTTTACATTTTATTTTAAAAATTTCCATGGTTACATGATTCATGTTAAGAATAGTTTTCAGACAAAGTTATCAGACCAAGTCTCCCAAAGTTGTTAAAATCATGGAAATAGATGTCCCGAGAGATTTAAGTCAGGGAGCTGGGAAAATCAAATGCAGTGAAAGCTGGAAGAGATCTCAGATCATCTAATCCTATCTGCTCACCAGACTCTACAGATTAGGAAGCTGAGACACAAAAAGGTCGTCCTGCCCACTCTCTGAGTACTGTTCTTTTGCCCATATCTTGGTACTGGTTTCTAAGAAGATTAAAGAAGAAAAGGACCTGATATTTTTGTTCTATGCCCAGACTTCCTTGCCCCACTCTCATCCCCTAGGTAAACTGGTTCAAAGAACCCAACAGAATAACTAAAAGGAGAAAATAACTTGGAACGTGGATCCCTTAGAGGCAAAGGGGGCGACTTCTTGTTTATTTTCACAGTAGTTTTTTTCCGCTCGCTCTTTTTACTTCCCACACTAGTGGAAGAGTTGTTTCTCTACCTGTGACCTTTATAAAGGTCTACCTTGTCTTCTGGGCAGTAACCCAATCTAGCCTCTATTTATGGCCCTGCTATTAGCTATTCATACATTCTTGCCATGCCAGTTCCATTTAGAAGTTTTTCACGTGTCTCTCTTCCTTTATCTGACTCTAGGAAGACTTTGTGCTCCTCGTAAGACAAAATATTAGATCTGGAAGGCACTTGAATGTAATCCAGTCCAGTTTCCCTTCTAGATCCTCTCGAATGGAATTGCTCGCATCAGGGTGACAAAACCGAAGCAGTCCTCTAAGTTGGACTGCTGTCCAGGCATCAAAGTAGACTTTGAAAATGCTCACAGGTGAAAAAACAATTCTGTCCCAGAGCAGTGTGAAAAGCTTCTGGAGATGGATTCTGGGATATGCTGGCACAAAATAGCTGACCCTTTGGGGGCAGCTGGGTAGCTCAGTAGATGGAGAGCCAGGCCCAGAGATGGGAGGTCCTGGGTTCAAATCTGACCTCAGATACTTCCCAGCTGTGTGACCCTGGGCAAGTCACTTAACCCCACTGCTTAGCCCTTACCACTCTTCTGCCTTAGAGCCAGTACACAGTACAGAAGGTAAGGGTATAAAAAAAAATAGCTGACTTTTAGACAACTTGCTGAATCAGGTTTTCTAATTAATCTTATAGACGGGAAAAACAGGAAATGGGATTCTATGATTACCTGCTCAGCCACACACAAGACTGGCCATACCTTGATCTGATTACTACCCACAAAGACCTCATATAATATAATTTCATATATAATACTGAAATGGCTCTCACTCTGATAATAACCTATCTCTTTTTTTCTTTTTCTAAATAAACAAATAAATAAACAACAAAGGGTGAGGGCAGCTAGTTGGCTCAGTGGATTGAGAACTAAGTCTAGAGATGGGTGGCCCTGGGTTCAAATCTGACCTCAGACACTTCCTAGCTGGGTGACCCTGGGCAAGTCATTTGACCCCCCATTGCCTAGCCTTTACTGTTCTTCTGTCTTGGAACCAATACACAGTATTGATTCTAAAGTGGAAGGTGAGGGTTTAAAAAGAGAGAGAGAGAGAGAGAGAGAGAGAGAGAGAGATGGATAGTTAGATGTAGATGGCTAGAGATAGAGACAGAGAGATAAAAAGATAGAGATAGATAAAGAGATAGATGGATAAATTGATAGATAGATGGGAGTGGGTCAAAATATAAAGTATATTGGTAATAAAGCATAATGTACAATGGCACACGGTAATGGTAACACAATTCAATCAGCATTTATAAAGAAACTACTATGTGCCAGACTCTATATGTGTGGGAGGTATAAAAAGAGACAAAAACCAGTCCCTTCCCTTAAAGAGTTACAATCTAATGGGGGAAACCATGCAAACAAATACAGGAATCCCTTCCACATCTTGGGCACCCCATGAAAATCCCTGTAAAATTTTTTGGCTCTTCCTTTACACCAAAGAAGTCTGAATGTTTTCGTTTTCTTTTAGAGGATCTTATTGTGAAATTTGGGTTAAATATCTGGTCATAGACTATAAAGTTTTTAATTTTTTTCTGTGTCGTCTGCTGGCCTTTGTGCATAGTCTGCAGCTTCCACAATAGTCCCTAAATATTCCCATTTCATTTTTTATGTTGCCCCTTGGCGTATCAAAACTTTGATGGGGAAAATCGTGATGCGGCAGGGACATATACAAAACACGCTGTATACAGGATAAATAGGAAAGTTGGGGAGTTACAGATAAGAAGAGTGGAAAGATAAGAGAGAGCTGGTTTGTGAAGAGTTTTGAATGGAAACAGAAAAACTCCTGGTACTGGAAGACATTTCTCTCTTTTTCCTGTATGTAGAAGTTGGTGTTGCCCAGTGCCCACACATAGTTGTCGTTAAGTCATTTCAGTTATTTCTGACTCTTTCTGACCTCATTTGGGGTTTTCTTGGCAAGACACCCAAGTGCTTTGTCATTTCCTTGACAGATGAGAAAACTGCGGCAAGCAGGTGTAAGTGACTTGTCCAGGATCACACAGCTAATAAGTGTCTGAGACCATATTAGAACTCAGGAAGATGAATCTTCAACTTCAGGCTCTATATCGATTTCACCACTTTGTTGCCCTACCCTGTCAAATATTAGGTACTTAATAAATATTTATCTATTGACTGATTGTAGTTCTCTGATGGGTAGACTTCTCAGTTAGGCTTTCAAGAATCTCTTCTTTTTTGAAAATTAAAAATATTACTTATTTTTAACACATTTCACCTTTCCTTCCTTCCTTCCTTCCTTCCTTCCTTCCTTCCTTCCTTCCTTCCTTCCTTCCTTCCTTCCTTCCTTCCTTCCTTCCTTCCTTCCTTCCTTCCTTCCTTCCTTCCTTCCTTCCTTCCTTCCTTCCTTCCTTCCTTCCTTCCTTCCTTCCTTCCTTCCTTCCTTCCTTCCTTCCTTCCTTCCTTCCTTCCTTCCTTCCTTCCTTCCTCCCTTCCTCCCTTCCTCCCTCCCTCCCTCCCTCCCTTCCTTCCTTCCTTCCTTCCTTCCTTCCTTCCTTCCTTCCTTCCTTCCTTCCTTCCTTCCTTCCTTCCTTCCTTCCTTCCTTCCTTCTCCCTTTCTCTCTCCCTCCACCCCCTTTCTTTCTTTCTTCCCTTACTTTCTGTCTTAAAATCAATGCTGCCTTTGGTTCTGTTACAAGGGAATCACTTTAAAAGACTGATATATATTAATTTAAGGTTGCCAAGGAATTCAGCTATGTAATTCCTAAATGAAAACTCAAGTCAGCCGTCAACCTTTTATGGAGTTTTAATTACAAACAGGAGGAAGAAAGGAATTAGAGATAGAGAGATAGAGGTAGAGAGAAAGGGGAGAGAAGGGAATAGGGCTTAAATACCCCTTCTGTTTAGGCTGGGCCAAAAGGCCCAAGCCCTTAGATAGCTGGGGCAAAGAAAGGAGATCAGTCCCTATTACTCACGTGACCAAAATGGAGAAACAGTCTCAGAGCCCCCACCTTCAGCTTCCTTCAGAGCAAGCTTCTCACTCAGACCACACTGCAACCACTCCGGCCAACTCCTCAACCACCCCTGAGTCTTCAGACCCCCCTGATCTTTAAGGACCATCCAAGTTGCCTCCCCTCAGTTCTCACATCTACCAATCACTGTCCATCAATTTCCCTGTGCCAATGGAGGCTCTAGCTTAACCCAGGACCGCCCAGAGGCTTTGCACATGTCTGTTGAAGGTCATATTTTCAAATAATTAAATCTTTGCTCCTTTGCTACAGCCCTTTCTAAATCCTGTTAACCTGAGTAGGGTAGAGATTGGAATAATTAAATTTTGATCTAGGCTGCAGCCCTTACTCAATCCTGTTAGGACTGAGTAGGGTGGAGATTGATTCCAAGTATCTCCATTGTATCAATTCTAAAATCAATCATGACTCAAAGAAATTCCTGTTCTATGCTTAAGCATAGGTCAAAGTCCTTTCCGTTGTTCAGCAAAGGGTTTCTGTCCTAAAGTAATCTTAAGAAGGGAAGGAGGAGGAACCTCCCATGCCAATGGGGTTCACATTCCAATAGAGTTCCCACTATCAATAGGAAATTTTTCAAGTATGAAATTTCCCAATGGTGAAATTTCCAACATTTATAAGTCTAAGAAATTTTGAGGTTTACAGTTCCAAGGCAGAAGAGTGGTAAGGGGTCCACACAGCTAGGAAGTGTTAGAGGCTAGAACACTTGCAATTTTCCTTTTTTGTTATCTTTGTCAGTCTGATGGGCGTGAGATAGAACCTCAAAGCTGCTTTAATTTGCATTCCTCTTATTATTAATGATTTGGAGCTTTTAAAAATGTGGCTGTTGATAGTTTAGATATCTCCCTTTAAGAACTACTTAGAGGAGTAGCTGGGTGGCTAAGTGGATAGAAAGCCAGGCCTGTAGAAAGGAGGTTCTGTGTTCAAATCTTGCTTGAGACACTTCCTAGTTATGGGACCCTGGGCAAGTCATTTAATCCTGTTTGCCTAACCCTTGCTGCTCTTCTGTCTTAGAATTGATACTAAGACAGAAGAAAAGGGTTATTTTAAAAAACTCAAAAAAACTGTTTATAGCCTTGGACAAGTTATGAATTGGAGAGTGGTTCCTATTCTTATAAATCTGAATAAGTTCTTTTTGTCCTGAAAATAAGATCCTTATCAGAGAAACTTGCTACAAATATTTTTCTCCTTTCTCCACCAATAAACATTTCCCTTTAATTTTAGCTGCATTCATTTTGCTTCTGTCAAAACTTTTTTTAATTGTCTATTTTTATCTTTTGTGATCCTCTTTACACCTAGTCTTGCTATGAACTCTTTCCCTATCCAAGGAAATTTCTTTTTCTTCTCTTTAATTTGCTTACAATGACTTTTTATACCTAAGCCGCATATCCATTTGGAGATCACCTTGTGATATGGTGTGAGGTGTTCATATAAACCTTATTTCTGCCAGCCTGCCTTCCAGTTTTCCTGGAAGTTTTTACTGAATAGCAAATTTTTTCCTCAGTAGCTCAAGGTTTATTTGGGGATTTATTGAACACTTGGCTTCTAAGTTTGTTTGCTTTTATATTTTCTATATCTTTTTCAGTTGTTGAATCATTTGATAGTTCCATGGACTTTGGTTTTTAGGAACTTTCTTTTCTAGCTCTTCAGTAGTTATAATGGTTGAGGAGGTGGAAGCTGTAGAGGGGTTATTAGAAATTTTAGATAGTATTAGGAATTTAGGTATAGTCATAGGGTATTAGAATAATAATAATCTCTCTTTCTTCTTTTACTATTTTCTTTTGTATAATAGAAAATCTGTTACCCTAAAAAAAGAACTACATTTCCCGGGAGCCCACTGACTTCCTGTCCTTATGTACTTCCTGTAGACAGAGGATTTTAGTGAGTGGGTGGACCTCTTGGGCCTCTTTCTTGGACTTGCAGTTAGCATGGTGGCAAAGGTAAGCTAACTGTGGGGATTTTGAAATTCCTCTTTATTTCTTGATTTCTAATGATGATTAATAAATCTCTTAAAATATATTGATATTTAATTCTAATTTTTATACTACCTGTACTTTTCAAATGAAACTAAGCATTTTATTCAACTGCTCTCCTCACTTTTGTTGAACTTCTTCTTTTAACTCTTACAATCCTTTTCTGGGGCTCTTGGATTTTCAGTGGTCAGTGTTGGTGGCAGGTCCCTGAAACACAAGGGTTTTTTCTCTCAATAGTTATGAGGGTCAGGCTGGAAGCAGAGCTGACTGTCCAGGATTCACTGTTGTTGCTGGAGCTCTTGAGATTATCTGTATCTATTATGTATCAGGAATGCTCAATCCTTGGAGGACAAAGACAAAGATCAAATTGTCCACGCATGCCTTTAAGGAGTTTACTTTCTAACAGTGGAAATGACACATACACATATGTAAAGTTCACAAAATATATTTCCTGTTTATGGACCCTGGACACAAACATGAGTATGTTTGCATTTGTGGACCTCACCTATGTATCCTCTTCCCATCAATAATGTGAGAGATTGTAATATTGTATACTATGTAATCTATTTTTGTGTACATATACATTGTATATGCATATATATATATATATATAATATGTATATAATAGATAATAAATAATGTATATTGGTGAGAGATGTAAGGGGTAAATTTAGGGTTGAGACTGAATAAATTTTAGTCGGTGGCCAGGGATTTAAATTCTAAATCCCAATGAAATATTCAAGTCAGAATGGAATTTTATGGTGGTTTATTTACAATAGAAGGAAGAAATTAAGAATGAGAGAGAAAGAGGAAAAGGGAATTGAACTGCTCTGGCAGGGTCTGAGCCAGGCAGGAGTTCAGAGGCCTCAGCCAAGGGGTACTCTCCAGAAAGCCAAGGGAAAAGGTAGTCAGCCTTATCACTCACCACGTGACCATCTAAAAAGAAAGCAGTCTGAGGTCTCACGCTGATCTCCTCCAAGCTTGAGTTCCAGGGCCAAAAGGGTCCCTCTAACAGGAAGTGACATGAAATATAAAAGCAGTTCTTTACATCATTTCCTGTGTCTCACATGTACCAATGGTGGCTTAAGCTTGGCTTAGGACAGCCCAGGGGGTCAGTCAGTTGTTTCTTATTTGTCAATTGCTAGCGCATGCCGGTCATAGGTCTTCCTCCCCCACACTTAATCCTTAAGTAGGGATGTATACATTCCTGGTTGCTAGAATTCTAAAGACTAAACAAGGTGGAGTAAAACTAAAATTCACAGAGAGTAAACCCAAGGTTTATGAGAAAATGTTTTGTTGCCATTTTCTTATGATATTTCATAAAACAATACATAAAATGAATTTGAATTTATAGAGGCTCAGTGGATAGAAAGTCAGACCTGGAAATGGCAGATCCTGGGTTTAAATGTAACTTTGGCCACTTCCTAGCTGGGGTGTTTTAATAAGAAAATGAATACTTATAACAAATGAATAAAACAAAGGAAAAATATGAACACAATCAAGTAGTTTTGCAACATAAAACATCCAAGGAATAAAACTCAACAAAAATAAATGTTGAAATATCACTAGAATAAATTTTAAAATGCCAAAGGATAAACTAATGAAAAATAATACTACTATGTTAGAAGTAAAAACATCAATATGAGGAGCAAATGTATGTGCACAGATATTATATATATTTTTCCTGGTAATTCTTCTGTAGCTTAGTTTCAGAGTTGCCTGGGGGCACTTAGAAATTCTATGACTTTCCTATGGTCACAAAAGCTACTCTAAATCAGAAGCAAAATTTGAAGTCAGGTGATTCTGACTCCCAAATCATCCCATTATTTATGCTGTCTTGCTGATTTTCAGAAGAATAATTACGACTGAGACAATACAAGTGGATAACAAATAAAGTTTTGCAGAACAAGCTCAGAATTTTATTGTGTTTATCTCGATAGCATGACTTAAAATTTGTGGATTTTCTAATTAGAGCTAAATCAGACCAAGGAGTGACTTATTAACATTGATGCTTGATAACAAAGTGGTTTACATGTACAATGAAGACATTTGAATTTAAAAAAATTATTTTATATCATGAATGTTTATATAATCAATAAATATGAAGATTTCAATAAACCAAAAAGAAGACTGGATATGAAATCATGAGCTTCTGTTATATATGGATCATTTCCCTACAGTATATATTGTGAACTTCAAAACTACTCCACCCTACTCAGACTGTACTTTAGAAGATTTGATTTAGGTATTTCCTGATTGTAACAATGGAGATGCTTGGTCTAACAGAATCAGGAATGTCTTGTGAACTCTACATTTCTCCACCCTACTTAGTCTAACAAGGTCAGGAATGCCTGCACCCATACTCAAGGATTAAGTATCTAGAAGGATGGCCTTCAATAGACATGTGCAGAAACAGCTGACAGACCCCTGGGCTGTCCTAAGTCAGGCTAATCTACCATTGGTACAGATAAGATGCAGGAAAGTGACATAAAACCATCTATATAGGGTATGCCACTTCCTCTCTTCGTGCTCTTTCCCAGAGAGGTGGATCTGGCTGATCACTTCCTGTGAGCAGCCTGGGCGCTGGTTCGATCCTGGAACTCGAGACTGGAGGAGCTCCCTCAGTCAGCTTCCTTGAGACAGTCTCGTGCTGGGTGATAAGACTGATTTCCCTTTCCCTTGGCTCAGGGGAGGCCCTTCTGGCCAAGGCCTTTAACTCCTGCCTGGTTCAGCCTGAGCCAGAACAGTTTAAATTAACCCTTTCCTCTCTCTCCTCCTTAATTCCTTCTCTCTATATTAATCACCATAATTTCCAGCTGACTTGGAATATCACCACATTTTCCAGCTGACTTGGATATTTTATTATTTAGGATTTTCCCTGGTGACCAATTAATTTAGATAATGAATCACAACTATAAATTTATCCTTACAGTATTTAACAGAATAATAACAAAACTGCCCTAGTTGTCTGTGTTCCCTTTTTAATAATTGAAATGGGTTTGACAAATATAAGAATTTAAAAAAATTATTGTTGTGGTTGCTATTTATAAAAATAATTAACTTCTTAAATTAAAAATAACTGTTAGCAGCTTTTATTTACAGCAAGGTAGAGATATAAAAGTGGGAAATATAGGAAAGAGGTAGGAAAAAAATCTCCTTAGCTACAAATACCCTAAGTCCTAATCCTAGTGCTTCCAGACCAGAAATTCGAACCCAAAAGTGAATCTCACCAGAATCCAAGGTCCTAATCAGGAAGCCAAAATCTGATTAGCCAGGAGACACTGAAAACCTGCTAAGAACCTTCAACACACATGAGGCTAAGACTACCAAGAGTCTTTGCCAGAGCTCATGCTGAAGAGTGTCCCATCGAAGCACCAACAGAGAGAAAGAGAGAGAGAGACAGAGAGAGAGAAAGAGTCCTTCCCAAAGAGCCAAGGAAGGAATCCCTGAATCTTCTCTTTGACTTCACTTTTGATAGTCCTTTTTCCATATCACTTCCTTTCTCTCTCCCACTTCATGCGGACTAATCATAGCCTCCCAATTTTCTAGCACTGCTCAAGGTGGGGAAGTGCTGGTGGCCTTTGGGGGTGTGAACTTTTTTTTTCTAGTAAGTGACTTGTGAACTTTCTTACTTCATGAATTACTAAGTGTTAAGTAGGGGTACATTAAATTCTTGTCTGATTAAATTCTTTTAGCTCTCTTTGGCTTATTTTTTAAAAAATACTTCACCAATGTACCTCTCTTCTTTTATTCTCCCATCATTCTCATTAACCACCAACTTTTCATTTCTTTCCACCCTCCAACAGACGCCTTACCTTGTAACCAAAAAATTAGAGTCAAGAAAACAACTCAATCCATTGTACCTGTAAGTGATGCATTCTGTTCATTCCAGTCCAAGCATGCTTCAGCCTTAGTCTTCTGAAGTCATTTGCTCTTTGCATTGATCAGAGTTTTGCAGTCTTTTGAAAGTGTTTTCCTTTGCATTATCATAGTCATTGTACATATTTATTTTCCGGCATCCTATTGCTTTGTAGTACCAGGTGCTTGTGTCTTGGCTTTGTTAAAAAGTATATAATCTGGAAAGGGGGAAGGAAAGGAATACAGTGGGAAAACAGTACATATAAACTTATTGAATTTATTTAACAGAGAAGGGATGAAGGGGAGGAGAGTGGGAAAGGGTGAAATCTAAATGTTTTACCCACTAAATCAACACTATCTAACTCACACTAAAGTAAAACCCAAGTTCCCAAGGGCAAGTCCAACAGGGAATCCAAATCTCACAAACAGAGAGTCCTTGGCAAGTCAGCTACTTGCCAGGGTCCCAGGTGTGATGTCCACAGATGGTCTCATCAAAGTAGGAAGGTCAGCTCTCCAGTCGTTGTCCAGCAGAAGACTGAAGATAACTTCTCAGCACAGCCAGTAGATATTCAAAAGCCCAGTAGCTTGATGGATGGGTTTCAAGATGTCTCAACCACACCCCTTTTCTCCTTCACCTCCCAGGTTCAGAGTGACATTTGGGAAACTTCCTAGGAATTCTGACTTAACCAGGCTCAAGAAGATTCTGGTCTCAAGCCCCTGTCAATCATGCCTTGCAACCTTTATTTCCCATCGCTACAGTTTTCATTTGCCATTATTTGGCCAACGCCTGCTTCCTGTTATTCAGGAATGCTAAAATCTATTTGTAAACAAAGACAATATCAATGAGCAAAAGCTCTGGCTACATGGGGAATGGGAATGCATGTTAGTATATTGCTGTGGAACAGACATTTTGCTTTATTGAAGTGATGTGGCAACTCTTGATAGAGACCTTTTTCCTCCCCAAAAGACTTGGTGGGGCAACTAGATGACTGATTGGATAGAGAGCCATGTCTAGATCTGGGAAGTCCTAGGTTCAAATCTGACCTAAGATTTTTCCTGGCTGTGTGATCCTGGGGCAAGGCACTTAAACCTCATTGCCTAGTCCTTACCACCCTTCTGCTTTGGAATCAATATCCACTGTATTAATTCTAAGATGGAAGACAAGGGTTAAAAAAAAGAACTCTGTTCTATAGTCCTCAGTTTCCTCATCTGTAAAAGTGAGAGTTGAACTAGATGACCTCTAGCATCCCTTCCAGCTCTAAATCTATGACCCTTTCACTCAACAAGATAATTTATTTTGAGCTTCATTCATACCTTAGAGGATAACCCATCCTTTCCTTCTTTCCTACAGTCTCAGAAGTTGAGCTGGCTCTTCTCATCGGTGCTACTTTCCCCACTTGTGTCCTCGAGTCTTTTTCCTTTGGGAATTTGCCCTAATAACAATTTCCAACTATTCCCTTAGTCCTTTCAATGACTCACTATCTACTGGCTTCTTTCCTATTGTCTGCCAAACATGCTGGATCCTCCTCATCCTTAAAATAACCTTCAGTTGATCCTGCTATTCTCTCAAATTATTGTCCTGTGTTTCTCCTGTTGCTAAGTGCCCCAAATTAGTTCATCTATTCTTGCTGCCTCTACTTCTTCATCACCTTTTCTACTGAAATACTTCTCTCAAATGATTGCTTAAATGCCAAATGGGATGGACATTTCTTAGTGCTTCTCCTCCTGGACCTCTCTGCAGTTTTGATACTATTAACCACCCCCCTCTTCTTGGTTACTCTCTTCTCCCTTTCTCACTGTTTCTGTTAATTTGACTGTTCCCTCTCTGTCTTCCTTGCTAGTTCATTATTCATCTCCCACCTAACTAAGTAAGGTGCTGTCCTGGTTCCTCTTCTTTTCTCTCTCCATATACTCTCCTCTGAAAATGGCTTTTGCTCCTGTGAGTTCAATAATCAACTCTGTAGGGGAAGCTAGGTGGTTCAGAGGACTGAGGACTTAGCTAGGAGGTCCTGGGTTCAAATATGATCTCAGAAACTTCTTGGTTATGTGACCCTAGACAAGTCATTTATCCCCAATTGCCTAGCCCAGTGATGACGAATCTTTTAGAGATGGAGTGCTCCACCCAGCCCCCAACCCACCCACCCCCAGACTGAGTGCCATGCCCACCATCCCCAGATGCCATGCCCCTCTCTTCCCACATTCTAGGTATGCCCTTCCCCCCTTATCCCACACAGGGGAGGGAGAAAGTGCTCCCATTTGGCTGCAGGATGGAAGAGTAGGTGAAGTGAGCAAGTGGACTGAGTGTTCTACTCCCCTCCAGCTCTGCCACCTGTGAGCCATCCACCTTACCCCCTATATGTTCACATTGGGCTGCTGGGTGGTAGGGCAGGGTATGTAAAAAAATGTCTTCAGGTGCAGTGGAGAGGGGTAGGGGAGCAGCTCCACCTAAGTCCCTCTGACTTTCCAATAATGAACTGTGAGAGGGTTGGTGGCCACATGCCCACAGAGAGTGCTCTGTGTGTCAACATCTTTGGCACCCATGCCATAGGTTCACCATCACTGACCTAGCTCTTCTGCCTTGGAATCAATACATTGAAGAGTTTTTTAAAAATCAATCAATTCTAAGCAGATGACTTTCTAATCTGCATATCCTGCCATAACTTCTCTCCTGAAATCTGTCCCTGCCTGTCAGCTGCTTGTTGGATGTTTCCCACTAGAGGTACTCAGTAGATGTGCTATCCCCTTGAAATCAACAGATTCCTAACTGAACTCATCATATTTTCCCCTAAAAATGCCCTTATCCCAACTTCTCATTGCTGTTAATATTTCCCCAGTCATCCAGCCTTGGCAATGCCATCCCTTCCCATGTTCAACCAGTTGTTAATTATTGTCAAATCCACCTCCATAATCTTTCTTATCTATCTCCTTTTCACTCAGATTGCTACCTAGAAGAACCTACATGACACAATGGCTAGGATACTGGGTCTGGAACCAGAAAGATTTGTGTTCAAATTTGACCTAAGATACTTACTAGTGATAAGCCCACTCATTTAGCTTATCAACCCATCAATAAGCCAACAAGCATTTAATAAATCTACTATGTACCAGGCACTGTATTACTAGGTGCTTGAGATAAAAAGAAGTGACAAGTCCTGATCTTAAGAGATTTAAAGTCTAACCACTAGGTGGTGGAGTAGAGAGAGCTCTAGGCTGGAGTTAGAAGGACCTGGATCTGAGTACAAATCATGCTCAGACCCTTGGGAGAGTCATGTAAACTTTATATGCCTCAATCTCCTCATCTGTAAAATGAGGATAAGAAAAATAAAACCTACCTCAGAGGATTGTTGTGGGGATCAAATGATTTAACATATGAAAAACACTTTTGCAAATATTAAAGTTCTATATAGATGTCATTATTATTAAATTATTAACAAGTGAAACAACAGGTAGATATATATGTGTGGTGGGGAGGGGAGGTGCTGGTCTCCCAGCTAGTGAATGTAATCCCAGAAAGCAAGGTGGTAGGTAACAGAGAGGATGGGATAGTAATCTATTACTAAAATGCAAAAATCTTTATAAGCTCAAATGGGGTGGACATTTCTTAGTGCTTCTCCTTCTTGACCTTTTCTGCAATTTTGATACTGTTAACCATCCCTTTTCCTTGGCTATTGTCTTCTCCCTTCCCTTTGGTCATACTAATCCCTCTCCATTTTCCTGATTTGATTATTCTTTCTCCTTTTATAAAGTAGGAGGAAGTTCTCTGATTAAATTGCAGTTCATCATTGTGTTCCCCTGAATTCTTATTGTTCAGTCCTGTCTCACTCTTCACGACCCCATTGGCAGAGATCCTGGAGTGAGCGCTTTGCTATTTTCTTCTCCAGGTCATTTTACAAATACAAAAATCGAGGTTAATAGGATTAAGTGACTTGTCCAAAGTCATCAATATAGTAAGTATCTGAGGCCAGATTTGAACTTGAAAAGATAAGCCTTACTGATTCTAGGTTTCCTGACTATCCACTTGTACTAGAGAGGGAAACTTGGTGAATGCAACGGGGAAATTTAAAGATGTTGCGCCTGGAAGTAAGCAAGAGAAAGAGGCTGAATCTTGGGGCCTTTCCCTCTCCAATTCCTGTTCTTTTCCCTCTGAGCAAGCCTAATGGAGATTTCCTTCACAGATGGTAACTTGAGTCTTTCCTCTCTAGTAACAAAACCCTTTAGACTAAGTTATTTAGCCGAAGGTGTTTGACCTGGTTCTGGTTTCCCAAATTAGGAGGCACACCGGATAATGTAAAAGCATTATTACACATTTGCACTTGGGTCTCTTAGCCAGCAGACTTCTTCAGAAATCATCTTCTGATGGAAATAGATCCCTTTAGGAAATCGGATTCCTGAGTCGTTTGCAGAGTTGGTACGTGATGTTTCTGTTAAAGAATATCCTTTTTGCAAAGTACACATGAACTATAATATCTATAAACACTTGAGTAACAATATGTTACAGATGAATTTCTTTACTCCAGATTCTGGGAGAAATTCAAGAAAGCTTTGAGCTATATTTCCAAGCTCAAGATCCAAACTTCAACTGTGGTAAATTAAGGCTACAAATACAAGCCATCTATGAATAAACTTCACCTACTTCTCAAAATATGTTCCCTAACAATTTAAGAATTTTCAATTATTAGCATAATAGGTTATTTGGGGAAATGGAAACTTTAATTTTACAATTTGCATTATGTGCTGATTATGGAAATTTGTCACAAAGGAAAAGGCAGACGGAAAACATTTCCTCATGTCCCAAAGGACACAGTAAGTGGTTTCATGTACAAGCCAAGGCTGTCACTGGTTCATGCCATTATTGTTTCACTCAAGGATTAGCAGCTGAGATGGTCAGGAAAGTCCAGTCCAAGGTGAGCCTTGGGTTGTCTTCTCCAACCATCATCCTAGGACTTTCTCCTTAGAGTGCTTTGTCGCCATTGGATCCCAGAAGCCTTTTTGCCTTAAAAGACAAGTCTCACCCATTTCAGCTGAGAGAAGTTCTGCTTATCAGCAGTCCAGAAACAAATTTCCATGCCCGCAAACCAGCTTTTCACATCCCTACAATGCTGATCACTCAGTTATTCTTAGGTATTTTGGCTATAATTTACATATCACACTTTGGGTCACAAAACCTGAAATAAAGAGCATGAGTGCTGAATTGAGTAGCTCCATTGTAATATAAATCAGGGCTGTATCATCTCCTGGACCTAGGCCATCTGAAATACTAAGACAAGGCCATACAGGAATCACTTCAGGATAACTGTTCAGAGAAATTAAAGAATCATATGTGATTTTCCAACAACATATACATTAATTTTAGAAATTATCCCTATGTCAAGGATCCAATTATAAGAGTAGGACATCTATCTGTTCTCTTTCACCTCCCAATGTGTCTCCTTCTCTCTCTCTGTCTGTCTGTCTCTGTCCCTCTCTCTCTCTCTCTCTCTCTTCCTTCAAAACCCTCTGTTTAAAAAGCAGAGGAAGACTCCCATTCTTCCTTCACAAATCTGTATATTCAAGCTTTATGGACCTTAGATCAACTTCACCTTTCTCTGAATTCAAATCCAACATACCTTCCCACCTTTTCTGACTTGCTTAAGTCAAACAAACATTCTGTTGGTATCACTTCAATTGCTAATCAGTAACCCAAAAGAATTCTGATTTAAAGGATTACATCATTGAATCACTGCATCTTTAGCATAGTGCTCATCAATTATAAGTTTTTGATCATTTTAGCAGCAAGTCACATAACAATCATAAAATTCTGAGCAAGCATTTTTCACATATATGCCATGTTTAACGTCCTACCATTTCCTTGGCTACTGTTTGCACCATATACAGATCAAAATGTAATCAAAATATCAACCAACATATTCCCAAAGTTTGTGTGAGGTAACTCATCAATTACATATCACTCAACTCATTTTATCATTCTGGATATGGAACGTTTGTATTGATATTCCACAGCCTCAAACAAGCTTCTTGGTCAGACAGGGATGGCAACATTTGCTTGCTTGAGCATCTTAAAACCTCCAAAATATACAATTAAAATATACTCATCTTTAAGTTCTATCACACAGTGGTTGTCAATTCTTTGAGGTCCCTATTTTAGTCCCTAAGTATCAGTGTGGAACAATTATGGGCACTTCTTTTTCCTTCCTGTGTGCAAGGAAGGTGTTAATATCTTATGAGCAATTTATCCTAAGGCTACTGGCTTGATTTAGGTTTTATTATTTAACATCCTTGTCCCATCCTTCTTTAACAAGTGAGCTTACTACAATTTAAAATTTTGAATGTATCAAACTCCCTTCATAATAATTTACTCTCAGTGGATTTTAGTTTGAACTCCACAACTTCCAAATAACTTTGATTAAGTCCTTTAGCAGTCTTTCAATGTGTAACCAAACTGAAGTGCAAAGCATTTACCTGTACTCCTCTCAAACCTCTGTCTAAAGTAGAAAAGAACCTCCAGTTTAGTTTTCTTTTAGCTCCAAACATTGCTACACACCTGATTAAATTCCATCAACATTATTCCAATTTATAATTTGTTGTATCTATTTTACACTAGAATTCATAGTATCAACTAGTATCTCTATCCATTACTCTTATTTCTTCTGGCTTCTCCTCTTTACCATTAATGTAAGTAGGGGAAAGGTACTATTCTGAATTGTATTTAATCCTCATGACAAGCCCTTCTTCATTTCAAGACTGGTCAAGTTTGTCTTGTTAAGGACATACAGTTTTCATATCATATACCCTTAACATATTTAGGTGGAAAACTTAATTCTCTTCATAGTACAAATACATACATATTTTGTAGTCACTCATCATTACTTTCCAGCAATTTGTATCTGAATACATGTTCATCTCTAGATCATAAATTCCTTCCTATACATTGTGCACATTTAAAAAAAAAACAATTCATATAACCTTAGTCAAAGACAACACTGTTTAGAAATTCCCTCTTTTGCAAAACACCA
Organism: Monodelphis domestica; assembly: GCF_027887165.1. Lineage (NCBI taxonomy): Eukaryota > Metazoa > Chordata > Mammalia > Didelphimorphia > Didelphidae > Monodelphis > Monodelphis domestica. The sequence goes on along the minus strand of NC_077233.1, from coordinate 278,079,175 downwards.
AATTCTTAGTACTTGTATTATTAAATCCCATGCACAGATTAACCACTTTAAAAAACTTCTTGTGTATCATATGATCTCTTGTTGCTAGTCTGGCAGCACATACATTAAAATTACATCTGATTTGAAAAAATCCCAAGTTTAAATTTTAGAATAAGTTCTTCTCAACAGCATAACAACTTTTTCTGGATGACTTTTACATCTATAAAGTAGCCAGTATATAGGAACCACCAGCAGCTCCTATATAATGAACCTGTGGGTGGTGACCTGAGAAGGATATTGGAGGCTAGAGGGCTACGGATGGATAGATAAGACAGTTAGAGGGAGAGACGCAGGAATAAAGACTCAGAAACCACAAGTTAAAATGTGGGGAGTTGCGAGCTCTGTTAATACCTCTCTATAAGATAACAAGTGGAGAAATTATAAGTATGAGAAACAAGAGAACATGTGGGGAGCCAAGAACTCTGGGATCTCCCCCATGGATCAGATGGCCAAGAGATTAATGGGAGATATGCGGGGCAACTGCGTTGTGTAAATTGGTCAGACATGAGGAGCATTATAAGCAAGACCAAGATCAAGAGTGTAAGAGGCAAGAGGGAGAGAGCAAGGGCAAGGGAGGCAAGGCAAAAGATGTAAGAGCAAGAGAAGTAAGAAAGGACAGGCTCACACATGTTCCCCAACTTTTATTGGAGATTTTAGGAATTGAAGTGGGAGGTGATTAATGAATACGTGACATGATATAGGTTTTAACATTGGTTGATTTGACAATGATGAAATCAAAGAGGAGGAGATTAATCCAACCTGCGTTTTGTAAAGGAATGTAGTCTGTAAACCTTAAAATTTCCTTGTCACAGTCCAAGCCAGGACACTGTGGCTGGCAATGCCCAGCCCAGGAATTTGCTTGTCCTTTGGACTGTCGCTTTCCATACAGTGATGATTAAGTAACCTGACCATGAGTCTTGGTATATGAATACATAAGATACAATATCAATACATTAATGATCCTTCCAAGATGCTAACATGCCTAGTATGCTACACAGTACAATTTCAGGAGATCAGGGTGGGGTTAGGAAAGAGGGGAAAAAGGAGGTCCCTAAATCAGAATGGTAACCCTGATTGAAGGCTTTGAAGAAAGAAGTCTCTTTAACAGAATTAAGTAAAATATTTTCTTCAGAGGAAAGATGGCAATACCTCTGTCAGAGTCTCTTCTGGGCAAGACTGACTAGTCCTTCCATGGAAGAAGTAAGGTAATGGTCAGAGAGGAGATGAAAGTATGTCCTCAACCACCTTCAAGCAGACGAAGAATGAAACCTGAGCAGCTGGGGATCAAACTGTCCCTCTTTTTGAAACTTCCATGGAACTCTCCCTCTCTCTTCCATCTCCCGATGATCTGTGTGTTCCAATTTTCTGAGCTCTCCTCACTTTGCAGATCCAATTTTCTGTCTTTGCCCAAATTTCTTCAGTCATGCACTGTATCACCTGGCTGCTCTTACCTTAAATCTAAAGTTTTTCAAAGTTGTTTTTCTCTACGATGTTGTTGTCATTGCACAACTTGTCCCCCTAGTTTTGTCCCTTTTGCTTTTCACCAGTTTATTCATCATTTCTTACAACACAATAATATTCCATTATTTTTATATGTCACGATTTAGTCATTTGCTAAGAAGACAGTCATTCTTTTTCCATTTTGGCTACCACGGAGAGAGTTGCTGTAAATATTTTTATAGAGAGAGATCCTTTTCCTCTTTCTTTGAGTTTTTTTAGGCCTCTAAAGACTGAGCAATGATATAGTGGGACCAAAGGATAGGTGTAGCTTGGTAACTTCTCTGACTGAATTGGCTAAAGGAAGACTAGACATACCCCAGGTGATTTTGATAAACTAAGGTTCCCATTCAGTTTTGTTTTGTTTTATTTTTTTAGAAACTTTTCCACCTTAGAATCAATACTGTGGCAACTGGGTGAAGGAGAGATTAGAGAGGGAAGTGACTTGAGACAAGGAGATCAAATAGAAAACTATTGTAATACTCCAAGCAAAAGATGCCAAGGACCTGGGCCAGTGACAGAGTGCTTTGTACCTAGAGGCTATTATGAATGGCAAACGGTGAGGTTAGAGATGAAAGATGTGAATATAGACATAATATTTGGCAACTGTCTGGTTACACAATGCTGATCCAAAGTTATGAACCAGAATGATAGTGGTGACCGTAATATGGAAATTAGGAAGAAGGATGGCTTTTCAGGAGAAAATAATGAGTTCTGTTTTGTACACGCTGAGTTTGAGAGCCCTACACACACAGAGTTTGAAATGGCCAATAGGTAATTGGTTGGTAATATAGGACTGAAGCTCAGGAGACAGCCTAGATCTTGGGAATCACTTGCATTGAGTTGACAGCTAAACTCATGGGAGTTATTGAGGCCACTTCATGAGAGAGTCTGGAAGAGAAAAGGATCCAGGACAGAACTTGGTGAAACGACAGCTAGTGGGTGTGAAATGGATGATTATACAGTAAAGGACACTGAGACAACTTGGTCAGATAGGAGGAGAACTGGGAGAGCAATGCTATGAAAACCCAGAGAGAAAAGAGTAAGAAGAGGTCAACAATATGGAACACTTCAGAAAGGTCAAGAAGATGAGGACTGAGAAGAGGTCATTAGTTATGGAAATGAAGAGATCATTGGTAACTGGAGAGAGCAGTTTCAGTTGAATGATGAGACCAGATGCAAGATTTTAGAGGGTTTAGTAGAGATTAAGAGCTTAAGTTCTTCTCCAAAAGTCAAAGCAATGGACATAGATGACTTCTTCAAGGAGTTTGATGAGAAAAGGAGAGGTTGTTGTTGTTTTTTTTAAAGAATAGAGAATTAGGAGAGCAGCTGGGTAGGGCTCAGTGGATTGAGAGTTAGACCCAGAGACAGGAGTTCCTGGGTTCAAATCTGGCCTCAGACACTTCCTAGCTGTATGACCGTGAGGAAGTCACTTGACCCCCATTGCCTAGCCCTTACCACTCTTCTGCCTTGGAACCAATACATGATATTGATTCTAAGACAGAAGGCAAGGGTTAGAAAAGGGAGAGAGAATAGAGAATCAGGAATATTTGTAAGCAACAGGCAAGGAAGTCTTCATTAGAGAGAGACTAAATATCAAAGTAGGGATGACAGTAGTAGCAATCTACTAGAGAAGATGGGAAAGAGTGGGCTCAAGACTACAAATGGAATCTGAATGCAGATTGAAATAAACCATTCTTCACTTTATTTCTTTCCTCTATTAATTTTTCTCTAGTGTAAGCAATGTGTGGTGTTTCACAACACAGTGGACAGGGAAATATGTATTCTGTGGTCATCTTTGTATAACCAATATCATACTTACCTCTCGTGTTGGGGAAAGGGGAAGGGTGGGAGGGACAGGAGAAAAAGAGAAGACACAGATTCTTGGATATAGCCAGAGTGAGAATTTGGATGAACATATTTATTTATATTGATAAATACTATGTATTATATTAATTTTATTTTATATATTATGTTATGTATATAAAAATAAACCAAAAATATATGTAGAGAGAGATTGGCTATGGTGAGAATAGCACTTACATCAGAGACATGTAAAGGAGGTTGTAAAATCCTTTGCAAATTTAAGGCACTACATAAATATCAGTGATTTAAAGGGTGTGTGTGTGTGTGTGTGTAAGGAATTTACTTAGATCACCTAATATGGAAATATCTTGCCTCCTATGTTTTTCTAGCACACACTGGGTTTGGTCTACTTAGATTGACAGTATAACTAGGACAATCTGCATCTTGAAAACTGGCCAGACTAAGGCAATTTTTTTTTCCCACACAGTGAGGGTGCCATGAATTGAACTACCTCTCCTCTACTTTTAAAGCCCAGACCTGAGGTATTTTTGTCTTATTCCGTTTAACTTATCCTTCTCAGTTTCAGATGCCAATGATGATCCCCACCTTTTCTCCTCTGACACTACCACTGCCTTAGTATAGGCCCTTGTGACCTCACTCCTGGACTATGGCAATGGCTTGCTAGTTGGTCTCTGCCACAAGCCTCTCCCCATTCAAGTCCATCCTCCTGACGGTAGCGATTGTTGTCCTTTGAGCTCAAAGAAGTCCAAAACAACATCACTAAATCAGGGTCATTGTATATATGTAGTATGTCCCACTCTGACTGATCTGATCAATATGAACTAGGAAGACCCTACCACAGGTCAGGCACAATGAATCCATATTCATACTGCCTAATGACAGACAAACTGTCCTACTGGTAAACCCTGTGGAGTTCTTGTTTTTCATTTAGTAGCTTTTGAATTTCCCCATCATTTTCATCAAATCAGTTCTGATGTTTGTGAGTGTTCTGCTCCAGATGAGTAACTGTGATGTTATACATCAAATCTCTGAAAGCTGCCCACTCTATTTTTGCTCCACTATTGCTAACCATATGTTAGCTCAGCTTTCTCTACAAGTCAGCAACAAACTGTTCCCACAGGGAGAAGAAATGTAATCTGTTGAAATAAAATCTTCTAGTTGGAAATGTTTAGCTTGGAGAGGATAAACCTGTGATTGGTCCAGCACTCCTAGTCACATCTCCCCTTTATCACTCTCTCATGTTGACTATCTCTTCTACTTATAATGACATAATCTATTAAACACTAGTGCTTGCACCCTATTCTATTTAGCTGTCAAAATGATCTTTTTCTTTTAATTTAAAATCCTTATCTTCCATCTTGGAATCAATACTATGCATTGGTTCCAAGGCAGAAGAGTGGTAAGGGCTAGGCAATGGGGGTCAAGTGACTTGCCCAGGGTCACACAGCTAGGAAGTGTCTGAGGCCAGATTTGAACCTAGGACCTCCCATCTCTAGGCCTGGCTCTCAATCCACTGAGCTAACCAGCTGCCCCACTCAAAATGATCTTCTTAAAGCATAGTTCTGATCCCTGCTCAGAATACTTGAATTGCTCCTTATCAATGTTCAGGATCAAATATAAAATCCTTTTTCTGAAGTTCAAAATTAATAATCTACCTTTCCTGTTTTGGTTTCATATATATATATATATATATACATATATATATATACACACACACATATATATATAGTATTAGAAATAGGATACTCTGGAGATATTTGAAGTTGTAATAAATGGGATACTCTGACTTGACTAGAGGGATACTAGGGGAAACCTGTGGGTGCCTAGTTGTAATAGAAATAGAGATACTTTTGAGAGTTAGAGAAATACTACTGGAGGAGATATTCTGGGGTTGCCTATTGCTCATTACCGATGGCTAATAGATCAAGATATTTTTCCTACCCTCCTCCTCCCTCAATCCCTCCCTTCACCACCCTCTTCTGAAGCCTTTGGCATAGCCCCTCCCCCCTGAGTGGACTATAAAGTTTATGAGGAAAAACTCTTTTCTCTTCCTTTCTCAAGAAAGGGGGTTTATTGGGAACAACAGGATGGAGATTGCGGTGAGAGGGCTAAGGTTTTCCCTAATCTATAATGAGGATTAGGAGGATTTTGGGAAATGTCAGTCCTGTCACAACTGTGACACAAAGTCTGTCAGGGAGATGGAGGAGAACTGTCTAATCTTCTTTCTTCTTCCTTCAAACTCAAATCTCAAAAATACAATCAGTTCTTCAGGTTCAACTACCACCATCAGCCACACAAAACCTTTTTCTTGCCTCCCCTCTCCAAAGCCAAGAGACTTCAACCTAGGACAGAAGCCAACAGGGGATCTGTTCCCAATTTCTTCCCTCCTCAGCCTGGCTTGACTCTCCAACTGACTTTCCTGGGAACATTCTATTTGGAATGTTCACCTTGATTGACAGCTGAGGTCCTTTACTTTGTTTTGCATGCTTGCAATTCTCTCTTCCTTCATGCTTCTTCCACATAATATATATATATATATATATTACTCCTTCCCCTGTACAGCTAGTGACCCTAGACTTCTTGCTATTCCTCAAACAAGACACTCTATTTCAGGCATTTTCACTGGCTTCTCTCCATGCCTCCTCTATCTCTTGGCTTCCTTAGCTTTCTTCAAGGTCCAGATGGAATCCCACATTCTATAGGAAGCCTTTCTCAAACCCTCTGAATTCTAGTGCCTTCCTTCTGTTGATTATCTCCAATTTATCCTGTATTTAGCTTGTTAGTACATAAATATTTACATGTTATACCCTCGTTGGGATATGAGCTCCTAGAGAGCAGGGACTATCTTTTTTTTTAATTTAAATTTGTTTGTTTGCTATATTTTTACCCAGTTAACGCCCTTCCTCCTTCCTCTCCTTGCTTTAGAGAAGGCATGATTTGATTAAAAAAAAAAGACATATATGAATATATAAAACCACGTCTTCCTTATTTCCATTTATCAGTTCTTTCTCTGAAGGTAGACATACACACATCTTTCTTCAAACAATATTTCTGTTGCCGTAGGGACCTGACTTTGCACCCCCTCGTACTTAACACAATGCATGGCACATGATATTGTTTAGTTGTTTTCAGTCGAGTTCAATTCTTAATGACCCCATTTAGGATTTTCTTGGCAAAGATGCTGAAATGGTTTGCCATTTTCTTCTCCAGATAATTTTACAGGTGAGGAAACTAAGGCAAAAGATGTTAAGCGACTTGCCCAGCTAGAAAGTGTCTAAGACTAGGAAGATGAATCTTCCTAACTCCAAACTTCCTGACTCTATCCACCATGCCATTTAGCTGCCTAGTGGCATGTAGCAGGTTTTTAATAAATGTTTATTGGCTGACTGGCAGAGGCTAGAGCTAATTGACATATAAGGAAATTGACATATAAGACAATTGACATATAAGGAAATAGGGCCAAGAGGAGAAATCCCAGAGTTCAGTTGTAGACATTTTCTTGAGAGGATGCTGCCAATATTTCTGATACTTTTCTGGGATTGGTATGGAGGAAAAAATTCCTTGAAGAACACAGTGAACCCCTTGGTTTCTTCAGGGTTGCCTGTTTCTTAGTAAATTGTTGGTTTTTGCTTTTTCTCTAATATGTAGAGGAGGAATTTTGTCTTTGTGTCTAGGTTGCAAAGAGTTTCTAAGCTTTGTCTTGGGACATTTCTTTTTGGATTCAACTTTTCCTCTCTAGTAAATCCTGCCAGGGTTTTGTGTTTGTTTTTGTTAAGTGTTCAATTTGACAAATGCTTTTGGCCAGGCTTTTGCTCACCACTGGCATTTAAAGCAAATGAAACAAGCACTGAGAAAGACTATTAGGACCAGTTCAGGGTAATGCATATTTAATGAAGATCTTATTTTTACTGAGAGATGGTTCAAGTGCTCTCTGCACCTGAACCAGCCATTAGTTTGTGAATTTCAAAACTACGCCACCCTAATTAGACCATTCTTTAGAAGATCTGATTAGCTATTTCCTGATCAATAACAATAGAGATACTTGGAATAACAGAATCAGGTCTTGGAAACTACATCCTCCACCCTACTCAGTATAACAAGATTAGGAAGGGCTGCAGCAAACTCAAGATTTAATTATTTGAGAAAATGGCCTTCAACAGAAATGTGAAAAAAAAAGGACAGACGTCTTGGTGGTCCTAAGTCAAGCTTGAGCCACCATCAGCACATGTGAGATACAGGAAGTGAGGTAGAGAACAGCCTCAGGAGTTCTTAGGACTTCTTGTGAGGAGGACTAGAGGCAGTTGGATCTTGGAGCTTGAGCATGAAGGAGCCCCACAGACAGCTTTCCTTCAGACCTGACATGTGAGTGATAAGGACTGACCCCTTTCTCTGCCTTGGCTTTCCAAGGCCTTAAGGCCCACTTTGGCTCAGCCTGAGCCAGAGTGGTTCTGAGTTAAACTTCTTTCCTTCTCTCCCTTTTTCCTTCTTTCTCTCTCCCTCTCTCCCTCTAATATTTTCTTCCTCCTGTTGTAATTAAAACACCATAAAAATTTGGCAGCTGACTTGGGTATTTTATTATTTGGGATTTCCCTTGGCGACCATTTAAATTTAGATTTTTTTCATTCTCAACCATAATATTCACCCTTTACAAGTTGTTACTTGAACTGAAGGCAAATTGAGGATTAGATGTTCAGTCATTTTCAGTTATGTCCAACTCTTTAAGACCCCATTTGGGGTTTTCTTGGAAAAGGTATTTTTCTGGCCAAGATGCTTTGGGTTTTCAGCAACTTAAGTGAGTTCCTACTGAATGGTCTGGAGTTTAGGCTTGGCAAACTAAATAAAACATGTTCTGCTATAAATAGTAGAGAAGATATGTGGAAGACCTCAAGTTACAAAATGGCAGAACACTAGAGCAGGAAGAGATCCTAAGGATCATCTTGCCTCATTGTAACTGTAAGGATAATTTTGGCGTTGTGACTTGAAATCTAAATAATTGGTCACCAGGGATGATTCCCAAATAGATAAATACCCAAATACATGGGAATTATGGAGATTTTAATTACTATAGAGAGAAGGAATTAAGGAAAAGAGAGAGAGAAAGAGAGAGAGAATTAATTTAAATTGCTCTGGCTCAGGCTGAGCCAGGCAGTAGTTAAAGGCCTTGGCCAAAGTGGCCTTCCTGAATCTAAGGGAAAGGGAGTCAGTCTTATCACTCACCATGAGACCATCTCCAAAGAAGCTTCAGTCCTCCACTGAACTCAATCTCCTGAACTGAGTTCCCCAACCTAATTGTACTCCGAACTGAATTGCCTGAACTGACTTTTTACCCCTCCTTTTAAAGAAATTTTCTCTTATGTCACCTCCCCAAAATTTTCACTTTTACCAATCATAGTAGATGCTTTTTTTCCAGGACTGCCCATTCTTAGTTCTCACTACTCTTTAGTTCTCACCTTCTCTGGTTAGATTATATCTTCTGAGGTACTTTACACTTCTTTGTTAAGCTTACCTTTTGTGAGTTACTTGGCCTTTTTGTGATTAATTTAACCTTTACAGGTACTTAACACCTTTTTGTATTAGATCTAAAAATAGACTTAGCTTAAGGTTCTAGCTTCCCTACAAGGTATGAGTTAAGTACCTTCATTGTTCAATCAGGAGTTTACAACTTTATCTTCCCCTAAAGTATGTCTAAGTATGGGTGGAGTAATGTAAAATTCCCAAGACATTCCTGATTCTTGTTAGACCAAGTATCTCCATTGTTACAATAAGGAAATACCTAAATCAAATCTTCTAACGTACAGTCTGAGTAGTTTTTAAGATTCACATAACTGAGGCCCAAAGATCCACAAAAAGTTTAGTGGAAGATATGGTACTACAGTCTAGGTTTTCTTGCTCTCATGCCAATGATTTTTCATAGAATTTTAAATCTGAAAGTGACCTCAGGCACCATTGAATCAATCCATACCTGGAAAAGAATTACTTCAACTTTAGGGTAAGATGGTTCAACAACTAGACACGGAGGAGTCCGGGTCCCACACTTGTATTCTGGCAACAATCTAAAAATACCACCAGACCAAATAATGATCAAGAAACCAAAAGTATTGCTGCTATTTTTCTTTCATTTAAAAAAAAATAAAGGTTTATTTTTAAAACCATAAAGGTTTATTTCTATCTTAAAATCAACGCATGATCTCGCAGCTAGGAAATGTCTGAGGCCAGATTTGAACCCAGGATTTCTTGTCTCTAAGTCTCATTCCCAATCCACTGAGCCACCTAGCTGAGGCCTCCTTCCTTCATTTTTAAAGAAAAGCAACGATGGGGGCAACTGGGTAGCTCAGTGGATTCAGAACCAGGCGTAGAGATGGGAGGTCCTAGGTTCAAATCTGGCCTCTAACACTTCCCAGCTGTGTGACCCTGGGCAAGTCACTTAACTTCCATTGCCTAGCTCTTACCATTCTTCTGCCTTGGAACCAATACACAGTACTGATTCCAAGATGGAAGGTAAGGGTTTAAAAAGAAGAAGAAGAGCAACAACATCATGAGAATAATGTCTTGACTTGCCTATAAGTTGGATTTAAGTGAGGCAGAATTGCCCAAAGTCATCAATCTCACTTTTTCTTCCAGTCATCCAAGTCTATGGCAAGACAAGTCAAGATGATGGTGATAGCATAGGATGCAGTGGATCAAAGTTGTCTGAAGCCATATTGGAACCCAGGGCCTCCCATTTCTAGGCCTGAATTTCTATCCACAAAGGCACCCAACTATACACCCTCCCCCAGTCTACAATATTTTAATGTGAGGTACTCTAGAGGGCCCTAAATTTTCAGCACTCTCGAAACCTACAGGTTCTTAGAGATAGTGCCACTGAGGCTAACACTGCCACCACTGTGGTATGGGCCTTCTTCACCTCATTTTTGGATGATTTCAATAGTATTCTGGTTCGCCCTCTCAAATCTCTCTAGCCCATCCTCCATTCAGTGTTAAAAATTGTGCTACTTGAAGCAAAGGTCTGACCTTATCATGCCCCACTTCCCCCCATTCAATAAACTCTATTGGCTTCTTAGTACCTCCACCATCAAAGATAAAAATGTTTGTTTGGTTTTAAAAGTCTTTTTTAACTTTACCCCTTTCTGCATTTCCAATCTTCTTACAGCTTCCTCCCTTCCAAATACTCTACCATCAAAACATTCTGGTTTTTTTTTTGCTTTTCCTTGCACAGGACATTCCATTTTTTGGCTGTAGGCTTTTTCACTGACTATCCCTCATGACTAGAACTCTCTCCCTCCTCATTTCTACCTCCTGCTAAAATAATCTCTGCAAAAAGCCTCCTTAGTGTTAGTGCCTTTCTTCTAAGAGTATCTTAAATTTATTTGGTAGAAATCTTTTTTATACATAATTATTTGCCTACTGTCTCACCCATTACAGTTTGAGTTCCTTGAAGACACGGATCCTGTTTTTGCCTTTTTATGGGGTGTCCCCAGAACAGTGTCTGGCACACAGTGCTCAATAAATGCATGTTGACTTGACTCGATACATCAAGGAAAGTGGAAGGTTGGGGCCAGAGCCTAGGTAACAAATAAAGTTCATCAACATGAGCTAAGTATGGGGGGGGGGGGAACAGAATGGATTTACTACAAAGCTCGAATTCAGGAAATGAGTAAACAGAAGACACATGAAGAAATGAATGGGAACTGGCACATGGGCAGACCCCATCATCTAGCTTGGCTGATGAAACCTCACCATAAGAAGGGGCTAGGAAGCTTGCTTCTAGAAGAATTACAATAGGTAAAGGATGTGTGTTGAAGGGACAGTGAATTACATGTGGCCATTCTGCAACTGGTCCCATTTGGCAAATCATGTATTAGGGAAGAGACTTTTTCAATTGGTTGTACAACTGTTAGAGTTGTTAAAAAGTCCCAAGTCAGCTATGGCTCTTTCTTTATTTCATTCACATCTAATGGAACTTGGTTACTCTCTCCTAGAGTCCTACAGAAGATTAAGCAATAAAAGGGAATTCCTTAAGATCTTCTCCTCTCTGAGACCATCTAGCCCTAGAGAAACAGGTAGAAAAAGCATTACTGAGTATTTATTATGTGCAAGGCACTGTGTTAAGTGATGGGAATACAAATACAAAGAAAAAAATGCTTCAGCCCTTGTTCTGTTCTTTGTTTCTTTCTTCTCTTTGTTTCTCTTTTTTTCCTCTCTCTCTTTCTCATCTCCCTATTAGCATGTAAACAATTTATTCCCATATACAATCTTTCAATTAAATAAATATGTATACCTTCCAAAGTTTTTCTTGGTGCTTCTGTTTTTAGTTTCAAATTCTACTGAATAAATGGCCTTTCCTTCAGTAATGTTTGGAAATACTTTATTCCATTAAAAATCCATTTCCCCTCTTTGATGATTATACTTTATTTTTCAGGTAGATTATTCTTGTGTAGGCTTTATCTCATGCCTTTTAGAATATCATATTCCAAGTTTCTTCTCCTTTATTTGGCAGTTGCTAAGTCTTATGTAACCCTGTTGTGGTTTCTTGGTATTTGAATTCCCTTTGGGCCATTTATAGTATTTTTTCTTTGACCTAGAAACAATGGACTTGGTTATGATCTTCCTGGGAGTTTTCATTTTGATGTTTCTTTCTATAGGTGATGGATAGATTCTTCCCATTTTCACTTTGCCCTCTGGTTCTTTTTTTTTTTTAAACTCCTACCTTCTGTCTTGGGATCAGTACTGTGGTCCAAAGGCAGAAGATCAGTAAGGGCTAAGCAATGAGGATTAAGTGACTTACCCAGGGGCACACAGCTAGAAAGTATCTCAAGTCAGTTGAACCTAAGACCTCCTGTCTTCAGGTCTGGCTCTCTATCCACTAAGCCAGCTTGTTGCCACTGGCCCTTCAATTCTTGAGTGAGGTATTCCATCATTTGTTCCAAGTTCTCAATTTTCCTTGATACTTTTCCTTTCTAGATTTTCCGTTTGGCATTTCTGGTGGCCATCTTTAATAACCTGAGATCAATTTTTTCTCTCTGTATCGTTAAAGTAAATATCCCTCTGTAAAAACTAATTGATGTTAAATAGTTAAATGTGATTGGCTTGGTAGGCACAATCTCCTAACAATGAAGGGAACCTAGCTGTGGGGACTTAAGCCCAGAGAAAAGATTCAATCCCAATTCCCTCAGAGTTTCCCCTTACCCTGGAGCCCTGAAGAGTGATGGAGTAGCCTGGCTTTGAAAAGGAAACCAAAGAATATATGTTAAAGAAATATTGATCTAGTGATACCCAAGAGTTCAACAGAAAGGAAGAGACTAACTCTTTAACAACTAAAACCAGAGCCTCAGGAAAATAAAAATGACTTGGCCACAAGGACTTGAAAAGTGCCTAGCAGGGGCAGCTAAGTGGCTCAATGGATTGAGAGTAGGACCTAGAGACAAGAAGGTCCCGAGTTCAAATTTGACCTTAGACACTTCCTAGTTGTGTAACCTTGAGTAAGTCACTTAACCCTCATTACCTATTTCTTACCACTTTTCTGCCTTGTCTAGTCGTTTACAACTCTTTTCCTTGGAACCAATATGCAGTATTGATTCTAAGACAGAGGGCAAAGTTGTTGTTTTTTTTTTTAAATGCCTAGAAGAAATGAAGCACAGAAGGACTACATAAGTACAACTACAAATCACTGTTTATAGAAATAAGGACAGACCTAAATGACTGAAAAAACATTTTTTCTTATGGGTAAGAAGAGCTAATCTAATAAGACTGACAATATTAGCTAAATTAATTTACTTATTCAATGCCATACTAATCAGACTGCCAAGAGATTACTTTATAGATTATAAAAAATAGTAATGAAATTCATATGGGGACAAAACGGGCCAAGAACCCCAAGGGAAATAAGGAATAGAACTGGGAACAAAGGAAGAGGAGCCATACCAGATCTCAAATTACACCACAAAGTAGCGATTATCAATTTGGTACTGATTAAACAATAGAGATGGATACGAGGAACAGATTAGCTGTATTAAATTCTGAAGCCATAAATATCTAAAGAAAAATAATATCTTAGTATTGGATAGACACAAAGACCCCGGCTTCGAGGATAAGGATTCTTTATTTGAACAAAATTTCTGGGAAAATTGGGGCAACAGTATGGAAGAATTTAGATTTTGACCAATACAACAAGTCTTATACCAAGATAAACTCCATGGCTGTGTGACCTAGATATCAAAGGTCAAATCATTTAGAAAATTAGATAGACATGGAAAAAAATTACCTGTCAGATCTGTGGATGAGAGAAATATGCATGACCAAACAAGGACTACAAAGGATCATAGAAAATAAAATAGATACTTTTCTTATTTAGAAAAAAATGTATTTATTTTCCTTTTTTTAGTGTTGTGGCTTTTTAATTTATTTTTATTTAATTAATTTAGAATATTTTTCCACATGATTCATGTTCTTTCCCTCCTCTCCTCCCTCCCCTCTCCTAGAGCTGATGAGCAAAAACGGATACATTTGATTATATAAAACTAAAAAGTTTTCTTACAAATAAATCTAATAAAGCTAAAATTTAAAAGGAAACAATTAATTGGAGAAAAAGAACCTTTGTAGCACTCTTCTCTTTGGTAAAGGTCACATTTCTGAGCCATAGGGAATGGATTCAAATGTATAAGAATAAGAGCCATTCCTCAATTGATAATTGATCTAAGGATATAAACAGGATGTTAATAAAGGAAGAAAGTCAAGCTATCTATAACTATATGAAAAAATGCTCCAGATTACTAGTAATTGGAGAAATTGCAAACAAAGCAATTATGAGATTCTACCTCACTCTCATCAGATAGGCAAGGATGACAAAAAAAGGAAAAAGATCAAGTTGGAGGGGCCATGGGGAAAAAGGCATATCAGCACAAGGTTGGTGAGTACAACTTTCTGGAAATCAATTAAGAATCATACACCAGCTGTAAAAGGGAAAGAGAAAAAAAATTAGGAAGCAGCAAACATATAGGTGAAGCAGATGCCTCAATATATCCCCAAATTCCAGCTTGCCTTCCTGGAGATGAAAGGAAGTTAAAGATGAAGAGGATGGCTCCCAGGCCTCTGTGAAGACTGCAAAAAGGAGTTCTGAGGGTTGGCTTCATAACGTAGTTTTCATAATGTTAACAAGAAAATCATTTCATGGGTTTATAATGACCATAAATGAAAAAACTGCCAGAAGATAATTACAACTCATGTCCTATATCATTCATGTCGGAGGATGAAGAGGTTTTATGACCTTGATTAGATCCTACAAGCCTGGTCAACATATGCTTTTTGGTACCTGGTGACTTCACTGTGAAGGTGGGAATAGAAGATGATAAAAAGTCTGAAAAAAGGTCTCAAGCCTGGAAAATGAAATAATTCAAAGGTTTGTAGTCTCGCTCAGAAACTTCATGACTGTATAATCATGAAAACTTTCTTCCTGAAAAGAGATAGAAAGGGCTGGACATTGGGAACAGGAAAAAATACAAAAATGAAACTGATTAGATATCGCAATAGACAAGAAACAAATTGTGACTGGACTAAAATATCTACCAGGTTTTTTGTTTTTATGATGATATTAAGTACTGCTTAATACAAAAAAAGATGCAATATAGTTAGAGATGGAATGAATAAATTATAGCATATAATGTTAATACAGGTTTTTTATCTTGCAGGAAGATGAATTTATTTTTATTTTAAAAATATTTTCCATGTTTACACATTTTATTTTCTTTCCCTTCCCTCTTCCCTCCCCTTTCCCAGATCCAATAAGCACTTCCACTGGGTTATGCAAATGTTATCACTTATACCTATTTCCATATTATTCATTTTTGCAATAGAGCAGTCTTTTAAAACCCAAATCCCCCAATCATATATCCACATAAACAAATGACAAATTTGTTTTTCTTCTGAGTTTCTACTCCCACAGTTCTTTCTCTTGATGTGGATAGTGTTCCTTCTCATAAGTTCCTTGGGATTGTCTTGTAGTATCAAAGAGCATTACATTGGATCGTTCTATGTTTCACTCTCTGTGTACAATGTTCTCTTGGTTCTGCTCATTTCATTCTGCATCAGTACGTGGAGTTCCAGTTCATATAGAAATCCTCCAGTTCATTATTCTTTACAACACAGTAGTATTCCATCACCATCATATAACACAATTTGTTCAGCCTTTCCCCATTCAAGGGACGTTCATTCATTTTCCAATTTTTTAAAATTTTACTCAATTTCTTTTTTAAAATTAAATTTTATTAATTGATTGATTAATTAATTTAGAATATTTTTCCAAGGTCACATGATTCATGTTCTTTCCTTCCCCTCCTCCCACCCCATTTTCCAATTTTTTGCCACCACAAAGAGCACAGCTATAAATATTTTTGTATAAACATTTTTCCTTATTATCTCTTTAGGTTACAAACCTAATATTTGCATTGCTGGATCAAAGGATAGGCATTCTTTTAAAGCCCTTTGGGCATAGTTCCAAATTGCTTTCCAGAATAGTTGGATCAATTCCCAATTCCACCAGCAGTGTATTAGTGTCCCAATTTCTCCTCATCCCCTCCGACATTTATTATTTTCCTTTACTGCCATATTGACCAATCTGCTAGGTGTGAGATGGTGCCTCCACATTATTTTGATTTGCATTTCTATAATCAGGAGGGATTTAGAACTCTTTCATGTGATTATTTGATAGTTTTGATTTCTCCTGAAATTACCTAAAGGCATAAAAAGTCCCTCAAAAGTGGGGTCAGGACTAGGGAGTCAGTTCTAAATACTCTCTGGAGAACTAAATGTTACATTTTCAGTGCAAGCATTTGCATACTGGGTGTATACATTTTTACATGATGTAGCGTAGGGGCACAATGAATAGAGCTCTGGACCTGGAGGGAGTTAAAATCTGGCCTTAGACACTTACTAGCTGTGTGACTCTGGGAAAGTCACTTAACCTCTGTTTGCTTCATCTGTCAAATGAAGATAATAACAGCACCTACTTTTTAGGGTTGTTGTGACGATCAAGAAATAATCATTGCACAGCACCTGACACACGGTAAACCCTATATAAATGTTTATTATTATTAATTATTGTTATGCCCTGAAAATCAGAATACTACAAATTGGGATTTGATTTATTATTTTACTGATTGTCTAGACCAAGTGTCAGCAAACTATGACCTGAGTGCTGATACCATTGTAGTAGATTATTTTAGCAGAACATTGTACACAATAATAGTAATATTAGACAATGATTATGTGGAAACTTGGCTACTCTCAGCAATACAACGATCTAGGACGGCTTATGATGGGGAATGCTTTCCACTTCCAAAGAAAGAACTGTTGGAGTCATCTTTCACCTCAGTGAAAATCCGATGGTTTTATGGCTTTATTTTGGTTATGTATGACTTTGCTCTTGTAGCAATGATCAATATGGAAGTGTGTTTTACATGACAATGAAAATAAAATGAAATAAACAGTTTGAAATCTGGGTCCATAAAAGAAAAAGAAATCAATGGCCTGTATTTGGCCCTCAGACTGGTCCTTGATCTAAACTTAAGAAAATGATGGAGAAAATAGAGTTTAAACTTAAAAGTGTACCATGCACGCACATTTAGCCATCCCACTTAGACATCTCCATACTTATGCCTATGAGGGAATCAGATTAGGTGGTATTATGGCCATCTTAAAAAAAACAACAACCCTTACCTTCTGTTTTAGTATCAATTCTAGGATAGAATAGTAAGACAATCAAAGTTAAGTGACTCACCCAGGGTCACACAGGAAGTATCTGAGTCCGGATTCGAACCTAGGTCTTCTAGACTCCAGGACTGGCTCTCACTGTGCTATTGGAGCTGTCTTACAAATAGGGAAATCAGTGCTCTGAAAAGTTGTTCCTGTCAATTCACTATTGGCTATGCTGATTTTAATGTCATCTATTGTTACTCTCCATTGGCTGAAAAACTGATAGGATTGTCTATTTAGAACTAGAAGAGCCCCTTGAATTCACCCTCCCAACCTCCTCATTTTATAGATGAAGAATCAAGACCAAAAGAGTTTAAGTGATTTAAATGACCAGGCTAATACATATATGCTGCCTAATCTAGTAGAAAGGACACTAAATTGAATTAAATTAAATTAAATCTGATTGGGGGCCAATGTGATGCTTGAATATGATGCTGATGAGGTCCAAGACCTCTTGGAGAAGAACCACTATGCCACCACCTGCCATCTGGAATCTCTTGAGGAAGACCTAGACTTCCTGTGTGATCAGTTCACCATCATGGGATCCAATATGGCTCAGATTTACCCCAGGAAGAAGCCAAGAAAGCTCCAGTGTAGGGAGCCCACCCTTGATCCTGGGACTCAGCTATCCCAAGGGGCTTGATGTGCTCTAGAGATCTAAACTTTGACAAGGGAGTCAACCAAAAGACATTCTGGAGTCAAGCTGAAGGCAAACATGAGCACAGGTACTCTTTGTAGTGCTAACATCTGGCCTCAAAAAAAAACAAACTGCAGAGCAGAGTTCAATTTTGGTCTCGCTACTTACTGTTGGGGTGATTTGGGGCAAGTCACTGTTCTTGGGGCCTCAGCTGGGGCTCAAACTCCTTTTGGAAAAGACTTGGAAGAGACTGTGTTCTTTTTACATTTTCAGACCCCCGGCACCAAGCACGATTTAAGGCCCCTAATAAATGCTGATTTGAATATAGAGAGCATTTTCCTGAAAGCAATTTTGCATGAGTTAGTACGATGGCCGCCATGAGGATTGGCTAAGCCATGGTGACAAAGCAGAAACCCTAGGCAGAAAGCAGACCTTGGGTTAGAATTCTCTTTAACTATGCATGTGGGGAGAGGAGAGTGAAGATGGTGGGGGGGGGGAGGGGAGGTCCAGAACCAGGAGGGGCAGGAAATGAATCCTGGGCTGGCAAAAGAGAAGTAGAAGCCAAGAATTCTTTGGAATCCCAGGAAAGACCACAGGTTTTTTCCTTTGTGGAATTACAGCACCATAGAAGTACAAGAAAACCCTAAGGAGAGAATCTGGCTTGAGAGCAGATGGAAAACAGCTATTGTGGCCAAACTTTCTGATGCAAAATCTCCTTGGGGACAATCCAGTGATGTGCTTACCCTTTTACACAGCCACAAAGTCCTGGTCAGAGGTAAAGTATGCTGAGGGGGAGACAACAGCCAGAAAAGCAGACTTGCTCCAGATTCGAGAACTTTCACCAGGAACTTTCTCTGGTGTGGTCATCACAACCACCCTGGGGTAGACTTATTCTTCCCATTTTATGGAGGGGGAAACCAAAGTCCCCCAAAGGTGTCTTAATTTGCCTTACCTCCCACAACTAGTAAAGGGGTAATAGGAAAGCCAAGATTTGAATTCAGATCTTTTGATGCCAACAGAGCCGTTGTGTTCGAGCCAAGTTGGTTGGTGTCAAGATGTAGAGTTTGGTATGACCTTCTGTTTGTAATTTAGGGGTCCTGACTTGGCCTTTTTCTCATCTTATTTTCCATTTGTGTTCTTGCTGTGGCAACGTCTGCTCCAAGTAAACTTAATTAAACACAATAACCCTTTTCTGTTCCAAGATCTAGGCTGTTTTTACTGTTGACTCATAATAGAAAAAAATGCAAAGCCCCGCTGTCAAGATTATTTATTGCCTTGCCTTCTAACTTCAGTGTCAACCCCAAGCAGGGCCAGATTTTGTTCTGGAAAATGCCCTTGGCCCAGTATGCGTTGGCCAATTTCCAGAGGACAGTTCCTGGGGCCATTTCTTACCCATTCTTGGGAAAGCGGCTTTGAGAAAGGGTTGCGGGCACTGAACTGTCCCCAAATCAAAAAATGTCGGCGTCTCAGAGCTGGACAAGACCTCAGACATCATCTAATCAGGCTGATGGGCACATGGAGAAAAGACCAGGGAAGGAAAGAGACTACCAGAGAAACAATCACAGTTAGACTTGACTTTTAAAAGCAGTCTTCCCAACATGCTTTTCCACCCCTCGCATAATAGGTAACATTTACATATGATTTTAAGGTTTGCAAAGTTCTTTACGTATATCATTTTATTTGATCCTCACAACTCCCATGTAAGATTAGCTGCTATTATTATCCCCATTTTAGAGATGAGGAATTTGAGGCGGAGAGAGATGAAATGACTTAACTAGGATCTCACAGTCTGAGGCTGGATTTGAATATGGTTCCAAGATTCAAGCAATACCAAATGCCTACCTTTTCCATACTCTATATTTTAGTCACATTGGTCAAGATGTTCAGGATGCCTCACATGTGAATTCTTGCCTTTTTTCATCTTTTCTCTTGCTATTCCCTCTCCCTGACTGGCCCCCTTCTCTTTATCCCTAGCTGCACCCATAGAGGGTACCTCTGTTACCACCTCCTTCATGACACCTTCCTTAATGTCCATGCATGGAAAGGATCTCTCTTCTAAACTTGCAGAAGCATCTCGTTAGTTATTCTCTAGATTTGGAGCTTCAGATCAACTCATTGATCCAGCCCACTAAAGTTTGCAACAATATTTTTCTGACACCTTTTCTTACTTTTCCTACATTCCTGGGGGGTCGGTTTTTCAGCTGTAGCCAAGTTTGCTTGCTCGAATTAGATTGTGATCTTCCTGAGGACAAGGGGCAGGCGGTACCCACCCTTGTGCTCCTATTATAAAACTTCACACATAGTAGGTGCTTAGTAACTCAGCTTGAATGGTGAGGAGTCCAAAGGAGCTCAAAATAGCGGCTTTAATAAAAATCACTCGATCCCGTTGGCCAGCAACGACATATAACTGCCAAAGCCAACAATGCTTCCAAATAGAAACGTGTGTGTTCAATCTTATCCGGGAGGATGATGGAAGATCATAATGATTTCTCTTCTCATAAAATGGCAGGGAACAAATAAAGAAAACAAATGTACCGAGCCCTTGGTGAGGAAGAGAGCCCAGGGACGCTGAAGGGCATAACGAGGAAGTCCACCAAATGACAAAAGATGAGATTTGTCAAGGCTTTGGTAAAGATTCCTTTCTTTCATCAATAGTGGTAAAAGCAAAATTTGGATTTTAAATCACAGTTCCCAGGAGGAAGCAGAGAGAAAACAATGATGGGAAGACTAGGCGTTTTGAACCAAGGATAAAGAGAAGAAGTCTGGGCTTACTGTTTGGAGGCGCTCTTCCCCTCTTCTTGGATCATCCGCGAAGGCATCCCATTGGCTTCAGTGCCTCAAGTCTCTCCCCTTTAATCTTTCCCAACCCAGCTGCCAAAGTGATACTCTTAAAGCAAAAGGAATAATCATTTCTCTCCCCTGTTCAAACAACTCCAGTTATTCTCTGGTACCTCTAGGATGAAATACAAATCACTCTGTCACTGAAGCCCCTTCACTGCCCAATTCTACGTTATTTCTCTTCAGGTACTCTACAGTCTGGTCAAAATGGCTCCCTCCCTATTTCTCACTGAATGCATTTTCTCTCTCATTTCTCTGCTTTGATGAGACTTTCCACCCATCCTGTGCCTGGAACCTGCTTCCTTCTCACGGCTTCCTTTTGGAATTTCCACCTTCCAAAGCTCAGTTCAGGTGATATTTCCTCCTTGATATTTTCCCCTGAAGCAGAGCCCTACTCCCCTGCCCCCTGCCCATTCCCTTATATTCAATGTGTATTTACTTTTATAGAATATCAGCTCCTTGAGGGCAGGGACGGTTTTTGTTTTGTCTTTGTATTTCCAATGCTTGGCACATGGGAGATTCTTTGACAAATCTTTATTGATTTATTCTCAAAATATCCAAAAAAGGGGGCAGTTAGGTAGCTCAGTGGATTGAGAACCAGGCCTCAAGATGGGAAATCTTGGCCTCAAATCTGGCCTCAGACACTTCCCAGCTGTGTGACCCTGGGCAAGTCACTTGACCTCCATTGACTAGCCCTTACTGCTCTTCTGCCATGGAACTGATACACAGTCTTGATTCCAAGATGGAAGGTAAGAGTTAAAAAAATAATATTCAAAAGAAAGGGAAAAAGTAAACATTTGGGAAAATCATAAACATTATTACTATTTAAAAAGCAACTGGAGAAATATTAATGCCAGCAGGCCTATCTGACTAGTATTCTTTATTACCCATATGAGAATAAATGATGACAAAACAAGTGAATTCTTGGCAAAGATATGAGAAAGAGAGGCAAACTTTACTAATAATAGTTATGTACGTCTGAGACTCAATTCCCTTTTCACCAATTGCCAGTAACATAAACAGCTTCCGTAATAAATAGTAAATAAATCCCATTTTACAAGCTAAGTGCAAATGGAAATCAGAGAAGGTGTGCAGTTAAGAATATTCCAGACAAAGCAATGGGTTCAAATCGAGAAAACATCTAATGCCCAGTGGATTTACGCGTCGGCTCTGGGGTGTGGGGGGGGGAGGAAAAGAAAATGATCTATGTCTTTAACAAATAATGCTTGGAAATGATCAAATAAAATATATTTTAAAAAAAGAATATTCCAGACAATACATAGAATGAATAAACTCTCTCACGGAGAAAGGGAGAGACATAAAGAGAGAGACAGAGACAGGGAGTGGGAGAAAGGGGGGAAAGAGAGACAGAAAGAGAGAGACAGAGAAGGGGGATGGGGAGACAAGGGAAGAGAGAGACATAAAGAGAGAGACAGAGAGGAGACAGAGACAGAGAGTGGGGGAAAGGGGGGAAAGAGAGACAGAGGGGGGATGGGGGAGACAAGGGAAGAGAGAGACATAAAGAGAGAGACAGAGAGGAGACAGAGACAGAGACTGGGGGAAAGAGAGACAGAAAGAGAGAGACAGGCCCGGCGCACACACACACAATATGTGGGCTTCTTCCCAGGGTTTTTATCTGCAGGGAGGTGACCCCACAGACAGAATTGGGATGATTGAGAAGGGAAAATAGACCACAATATTTATTTAACAAATAGAATGCAGAAATTCAAATTTCTATTGCTTTATTCTATCAAATTCGTTTTAGAACTGAAGGGAACTTTAACGGCCATCCACAATTTACAAATGAGAAACTCTTCTATACATTAACAGCCTTTGATGTGTGCAGGATATGTTGATACTGAGTCTGATGAGAATGCCTGGGTCTGACAAGCATCTGTAGATGTCTCACTGGCTATTCCAGGTGAATCTGACTAAAATGAAAATCAGAGTCCCTTCAAAGACAGCTTCCCCTTTAGACATCTCCAGTTTATCAATGAAACCGCCATGGTTGTGACTGCTCACATTGAGGCACCGCTTCTTTTGAAGTTTTTCATTTTCCCCTCCAGCTTACATCAGCACAACTTTCAATATACGGCACCTTGAAAAGCCAGCATTTACATGTATTTTCTCATCTGAGCAACAAAACCTCTGAGGTGAAGTACTAAGTATTCTCTTTTTTACAGATGAGGAAACAGGGGTTCAAAGATTTTAAGGGGCTTTCCCATTGTCAAAGGCAGCTAGATGGCATGGTGGATAGAGTACGGGACCTGAAGTCAGGAAGACTCATCTTCCTCTGTTCAAATTTAGCTTCAGACACTTACTACTTGTGTGACCAACAACAAGTCCCTTAATCCTGCTTGCCTCAGTTTCCTCATTTATAAAAATGAGCTAGAGAAGAAAATGGCAAACCTCTTCAGTATCTTTGTCAAAAAGACTCCAAATGAGGGCAGAAAGAGTTGAACACAACTGAAAAATGACTTCAACAACAAGAAAAAGAACAAGGAAACAGAATTTAAAGTATCTGAGAACCAGTTTGGCTCTAAAAAACCCAACACCAAGATGTTCAAAGTCACATTAAAAAAAATAAAGAAACAATACCCACAACTTCATTCTAGAAATGGTTTTGGAGGCAGTCAAGGGGCCATCTCATGCAACCAGCTTCCTTGATTCTTCCTTCAAATTTCAACAACCACCCCCCTAAAAATGGTGATTGTTAACTAATACCTCCTACTTAATTCCTTTTGAGAGCTTGCTATTATTTGGACAGAAATTTTGCCTTTTCTAGAACAGACTCAGCTGAAGGTGTTACTCCCATGTTTGGTCCAGAAACACTCGCGTCAGAAGATCAGTCAATTAATTGGTCAGATGGGATCTCTGGTATTCCATATTCAGTCATGTCCTTCTAGAGAGCAGTTATACTGCATGCTATCTTTTTGTCATGTTCCTGTATAAATTTTTCTTTGTCTCTTCTGCTTTTCATGTCTCTGAGCTTGGTGTTGTTCAATATTTGGTACTCTTAAGTAGAGGAATAGATGTGTCAAACTTGAGGCCCATACAACCCACAGAATTCCTAGGTGCACTAGAACCAGTTTAAAATGTAATTGGTGACATGAAAAGTGCTCTAAATCTCTTATAATCAGAGAGATGCAAATCAAAACAACTCTGAGGTATCACCTCACACCTAGTAGATTGGCTAACATAACAGCTATGGAAAGTAAGGAATGCTGGAGGGGATGTGGCAAAGTTGGGACACGAATTTATTGCTGGTGGAGTTGTGAATTGATCCAGCCATTCTGGAGGGCAATTTGGAACTATGCCCAAAGGGTGCTAAAAGACTGTCTGCCCTTTGATCCAGCCATAGCACTGCTGGGTCTGTACCCCAAAGAGATAATGGACAAAAAGACTTGTGCAAGAATAGTCATAGCTGCGCTCTTTGTGGTGGCCAAAAACTGGAAAACGAGGGGATGCCCATCAATTGGGGAATGGCTGAGCAAATTGTGGTATATGTTGGTGATGGAATACTATTGTGCTCAAAGGAACAATGAACTGGAGGAATTCCATGTGAACTGGAACGACCTCCAGGAAGTGATGCAGAGCTAAAGGAGCAGAACCAGGAAAACATTGTACACAGAGACTGATACACTGTGGCACAATCGAAGGTAATGAACTTCCCCATTAGTGGCAATGCAGTGATCCTTAACAACTTGGAGCTATCTACAAGAAAGAACACTATCCACATTCAGAGGAAACACTGGGAGTAGAAACACGGAAGAAAAACAACTGCTTGAATACATGGATCGAAGGGATACGGCTGGGGATGTGGACTGTAAATGATCAACCTCGTGCAAACATCAACAACATGGAAATAGGTTCTGATCAAGGGCACAAGTAATAAATACCCAGTGAAATTATGCATCAGCTGCGGCAAGGTTGGGCGGAGGGGAAGAAGGGAAATAATGTGACTATTGTAACCAAGGAATAATGTTCTAAATTGACTAAATAAAGTAATTCAAATAGAAAAAAAAAATAAAATGTAATTAGTGGAGCATGAAGGTGGCTCAGTGGATCTAGAGATAGAAGGTACTAGGTTCAAATCTGGTGTCAGATACTTCTTATCTGTGTGTCCCTGGGCAAGTCACTTAACTCCAGTTGCCTCCCTCAACTCCTGTGGGAATTTAACATTAGCCTGTACCCCTTCTTTTGACACTCCAAGACAGCCTTCAGATTTTAAAGAGAACAAGTTTAATCTTAAGATTGAAGCTACAATGCCCTTCTCCCCACCCTGCCCCAACCCCTTGCTGAATAAAGATGGAGACAAGTAAACAAGCCTCCTAAGAGTGTAACAGAGAAAAGTGCACATGCACATTGTGCCGCCATTCTAAAGGCCTCCTGGGGGACTTCTGGCTCCGGTGACCTGCCTCTTATCTAGAGTGAAGTCAGAATGCTCCAATCAAAAAGTCTTGGGGAAAGGATTTTGCTAAGAGCATAAATTGGAAGATGGGGTGGAAATAGAAGCTTTTTCTTTGGAATCCCAGGGTGAGTAGGTACATGGTTGGGCCCTGGTTCTTGGAAGGGAAGGCAGCTGCCATCTCTTTTTCTGGCCTGCTTTTTATTCTTTAATACATAGTTATGGTCTCCAGAGAATTTTAATTATAATTGTAATTCCCAAGTGCAATTTTTAATTAATTAATTTAGTTCATCATAATTCTATCATTTTAATACATAGTCTTCTAACACAGAAGGTAGGGGTTTAAAAAAGAAAAAGCTACTGATTCAAAAGAAAAAGAAAGCTAAAAAGCCATCTTGGCCTTAATTTGTCCGGAAAACGAAGGCTCAGACCATTGATGGAATTTCTGGTGGTCCAAATCCAAAAGTCAGTCAAATGAGGAGTCAGAAATCGCTCGTTCTGCATGGATACATGTGTCTAACCAGCCCCAGCATGGCAACTCAAAGGCAGAGAAACTGTGTCCAGTTGATTCACTACTATATCCACAATGAATATCTTTCCCAACTTACAGTACCATAACCTTCCCTTTCTTAACTGTTAGATGATCGATGACTGTGGTCTGTGATGGTCTATGTGGGTCTGATTTCATCGCAGTCCTCTAAGACCTCTTCAACTAGTCATCGATATTTGGGATTGTTGGTCAGGGTTTAAAAACCAAAGAATAGTCCTAGGTTCAAATCTGACCTCAGGCACTTCCCAGCTGGGTGACCCTGGGCAAGTCACTTGACCCCCATGGCCTATCCCTGACCACTCTTCTGCCTTGGAGCCAATATACAGTATTGACTCCAAGGCGGAAGGTGAGGGTTTAAAAAACAAAAAACAAAAACCGAAGAATACGAGGGTCAGGTGTAGGGTCAGAGTTATAGTTAGCAGAAAAAAGCGTCTTGGGAAGGGAAAATGAGGGCTAGTGAGCTCCTGGGGTTGTTACAATGAACAGAATAAAGGAGAGGGCCAGAAGGGTGGGGAGTGATGCAATGGGTGAGTAGATGTGACAGTGGAAGAGCTTTGGACCAGGAGCCAGAAGGCTTCAGGCCAAGCTTTGCCAGTGACTAAACTGAATGGCCCTTGCCAAGTCTATCTTGGATCTTGGCTTCCTCGTCTGCAAAATGAGAGAATTAGGCTAGATCAAGTGTTTCCCAGTTTGTGAGCTTCGTAGAGGCCACAAGTCCCCCAGGGACCGTGTAATATTTGCAAAAGATTTGTGGATCAGAGTGAATATGCCAACATGCTGTCTGGAGATGAAAGAAAGAATGTCTTATACTTACGTTTTTACTCTTTTTCAAATGTACGGAGATTTTTGTCACGAGTAATAAAACAAATTCATTTAAAGGCTATAATGCTTCCCTTTACTTCTCTACCATCTTAGCAGCTGCTAGATTGCCAGTTGTTAACCATGCGTACTCTGCTTTCCAGCTCTGTAACCATATTTAGTCAAAGTCATTCATAATCCTTTGAGAGAGTGGGTCGATCTGCTCCCCTACGGCGCAACTTGCTAACTAGGAAATTTCCAAACCAAATACCCTCCTTTGCTACTCCCCTTATTTATTAGACTGTAAATGGTTTTTTAAGGGTTTAAAAACCCTCACCTTCCATCTTGAAGTCAATACTGTGCATTGGTTCCAAGACAAAAGAGCAATAAGAGCTAAGCAATTGGGGTTAAGTGACTTGCCCAGGGTCACACAGCTGGGAAGTGTCTGAGGCCAGATTTGATCCCAGGACCTCCCATCTCTGGGTCTAGTTCTCAATCCACTGAGCTACCCAGCTGCCTCCAAGACTATAAACTTCTTGAGGATAGGGATTATCTTGGATTTTGGATGTGTATCTCTATCGTTTGGCACTTATGGTAAGAATGCTTTTCCATTCATTAATTCATTTCTTCATTCAGTTATTCATTGATTCATTCTAACCCATGGTCTCTTTTGAATAGCAGTTAAATCATGAGCTAAGACCCAGGAAATCCATCTTATAACCACAGATATGTCAGAGCAGGGTGGATATGGAAAACACATACCATTACTATAAAATGCCAAAGCTTTAGAAAAACAGTAGATTTTGTCAGTCATTCCATTAGCACTCGTGGTCTCTGCCTCTTCTGTCTGGCTTGAAATCTCTGCTCCAGCCTCATTCTCTCTCTTTGATTTCAGCCCCTTGAATCCTAGTTTTTGAGAAGTTTGGGCTCAGACTTTGGGCTATTTCACTGATTTTAATTTGGACCTTTGTTGTCATTCAGTCATTCAGTTGTGTTTGCTTCTTTGTGACCCCATGGACCATAACACACCTGGGCCTTCTATAGTCCACTCTCTCCCTACGTAAGTCCAAGCTCATATCTGTTGTTTCTATGACCCTGCTTATCCATCTCATCCTCTGCTGCCTCCTTCTCCTTTTGCCTTCAACCTTTCCCAACATCAGGGTCTTTTCCAATGAGTTTTGTCTTCTCATTAAGTGGCCAAAGTGTTTAAGCTTCAGATTCATTATTTCACCTTCCAATGAACAGTCTGAATGAATTTCTTAGGATTGGCTGATTTGATCTCCTTGATGTCCAGGAGACTCTCAAAAGCCTTTTCTAGCACCACATCTCAGAAAGTGTGGCGCTTGGTTTTCCCTATAGTGCAACTCTTACAGCCATATATTGCTACTGAAAGAAAAACAACAACAACAACAACAAAAGAGCCCCATGGTTTTGGCTACAAGGCCCTTTGTTGGCAAAGAGATATCTGTGCTTTTTAGAATACTGTCCAGATTTGCCATAGGTTTCCTTCTAAGGTACAAGCATCTTTTAATTTCATGGAGACATTTTCCATGTGAGTGATATTTGAGCCCAAGAATATACAATCTGACACTGCTTTCACTTTTTCTCTCTCTATTTGCTGGTAAGTGATGGGACCCACTGCCATGATCTGAGTTGTTTTGTTTTTTTAAACCCTTACCTTCCATCTTAGAATCAAGGCAGAGTCAAGATGATGGAGTAGAGGCAGAAAAAGTTCAGACCTCTGAAAACCCTTCCTTACTAATTACAAACCAAATGCTCCTAGGGGACTGAAAATCCAACCTAACAACAAGGCAGAGCAAGGAACCCTCCTGCTGGACTCAATTTAAAAGGTACACTCCCATGATACCCAGTGGAATCGCGGGTCGGCTATGGGAGGGGTGGCGGGAGGGGGGGGAGGAAAAGAAAATGATTTTCCCCCTAATGAATAATGTTTGAAAATGACCAAATAAAATAATGTTTAAAAGGAAAAAAATTAAAATAAAAGATTGAAAAAAAAATAAAATAAGAGGTACACCCCTAAAAGCCTGGATTCAAGAACACTCAAGTTTAAGGGGAAGGGAGAACGAAGGTCCCAGGACCCCTCCCCACCTAGAGCACTAAGCCTCCAGCAGTAGCTGGAACTTCTGGGCCGGCAAAGGCACTGATCTGGAGGGAGTACCTTGTGGGCAAAGCAGTGCCAGGCTTAGAGCGTCAAACACAGGCAGTGGGGAAAGAGTTAGAGAAGGAGCACACAGCAGGCAGCCTAGTTGCAGCAGGGGAGACCCTCCATATTGCTCCCCCCTTCCTGGAGGTTTTGGTCTCAGGGCATATCCAGCCCAACCCAACTGGACTTAATCCCATCAAAAGTCTTCATAGGGTAGGGAAGCTCAAGCTCCAACACCCCCCCCCCCAGACTGCTGGACATTCAGCCAATCAAAGCCTCCAGAGAGCAGGGAAGAAAAAGCTCCAATACCCCTCCCCCACAGACTGCACTGAGAGATTTGCTGACAAAACTCCAAAAGGGAAGACTGACAAAAAAGCCCAGAACAAAACAAAATGAGAGGAACAAGATCACAGACAACTGTAGGGAGTAAAGAAGGGGTAAATATGTGCAAACAACAGAAAAAGAAAAAAGAAATTACAATCAACAGCTTCTATACAGACAATGAACAAAGAGCAAAAGGAACAGAGAAGGAGGGGGGAACATCAAGCAATAAAACAGAAAACCCAGTGAATTGGAGACAGGCTTTGGAAGAACTCAAAATACAATTCAAAACACAATTAAGATAGGCTGAAGACAATTGGGAAAATAACTTAAAAACTAAGATAAGTCATCTGGAAACAGAGGCACTTGAAACTAAAATGAGAACATAGTGTCTTGAAAGCCAAAATCAACCAGCTTGAAAATGAGGCAAATGAGATGAAAGATGAGGCAAAGAAAATGAAAGGTGAGGCAAAGGAGATGAAAGATGAGGTAAAGAGGATGAAAGATGACCTCCAAAGAAAATCAGACCAGAAGGAGAAGAATGACCAAAAAGCCAGGAATGAAATCTAGTCTTTAAGAACCAGAATACAACAACTAGAGTCAAGTGACTTCACAAGGCAGCAGGACACTATAAAACAAAATCAAAAGAATGAAAAAAATTGAGGAAAATATGAAGCATCTCATTCACAAAATAGAAGATTTAGAAAATCGTTCCAGGAGAGACAACGTAAGAATCATTGGTCTACCAGAAGACCATGACAAAAGAAAAAACCTAGACATCATACTACAGGAAATTATCCAAGAAAACTGCCCCGATATTCTAGAACAAGAGGGAAAAAGTGGAGATTGAAAGAATCCACAGATCTCCTGTACTTAATCCCCAATTGACAACACCCAGGAATGTTATAGCCAAATCCATTTTAGAATCAATGCTATGTATTGGTTCCAGGGCAGAAGGGCTAGGCATTGGGAGTTTGGTAACTTGCCCAGGGCCACACAGCTAGGAAGTGTCTAAGGCCAGATTTGAACCTAGGACTTCCCATCTCTAGGCCTGGCTCTCAATCTACTGAGCCACCCAGCTGCCCCATTCCCCTGTTAAAAATATCTTTTTCTCTAACATCTTTCTTTCAACCCTGAAAATGGACACCAAATAGTCCTCATTGGCCATCTTATGAAAGATAATGACTGAACTTTATTCTAGGAATGAGAAGCTTCTCTAGACACAGGGAAGCATGGAAGCTAACTCAATTGGCTGAGGAGGGTCACCATTAATTTTTGGGGATATTTACACGAAATCAAGCCTCGATATACAGTCTCTGTTTAAGAAAGTAATGAAGAAGCTGTTAATAATGCAGATTAAAATGAAAAGTGTGAAAAGGGTGCATTTCCCCAGAAAGCAGAGAGAGAGCCCATTAGTAATCACTATCAGCACTTTCCCTCCTGACTGACCAGGGTGCTCTTGCTCAGTCAGGCCTGAATACAGCCTAGGGTCACCATAGACTGCTGGCAACGCTTCCCTTTAGCAATGAGTCATGAGATATCCAAATATGTTGTGGGAAACCAATGGCCTTGGACTCTAGCCCATACCTCCTCATGTCTGTTCTCTTCATTCACTAACTCCCAGCTAGGTAGCTCATTTCAGAAAGAGAAGACTGCCACTGTTGATGACAGACGGGCCATATTATATTGGACCCCAATCCTGCTGACAATTCATCTGTCCCTGCTACTTGTACAGCTACTCTCAGCAATTATATCCCACTGGTTATTGAACTTGCAGGATGGGACTCCCCATTCTCCAATCAAGGCCTCTCTGAGAATTCATAGAAGTGAATAATTTCTTTCTTCATTCTTTCTGATACAGTGGATAGAACACTGGTCCTGGAATAAGAAAGACCTGAGTTTAAATCTCCTGGCTGTGTATTCTTGGGCAAGCCATTTAACATCTATTTGCCTCAGTTTCCAGATATGTAAAGTGGAGCAATAATACTACCTACCTCGTAAGCTTGTTATGATCAAATGAGAAATTTCTAAAGTGCTTTGCAAATTTTAATGCGTTATATAAATACTAAGCATCATTGTTATTATTTCTCTTCTTTCTTTTCTCTTTCTTTTTTGTTTCTTCTCTTCTTTCTATCATCTTGCTCTTTTATTTCTTCCTTCCCTACTCCTTTAGTCATGTTTTTAAACCTCTCTATCTATATTATAATACTAAAAACAACCCATACTTTTCATCTTAGAAGTAATTCTATGTATTGGTTCTATGAGCAGTAAGGGCTAGGCAATAGGGGCCACACAGCTAGGAAGTGCCTAAGGCCCCATTTGAATCCAGTATCTCTTGTCTCTAGTCCTGGCTCTCCATCCACTGAGCCATCTAGCTGCCCAGTCAAATCTGCTTTTTAAAGTCTATCCTACCCAATCCCCTATCAAATAACGTTTGTGACTGAAGAACATACAACTGTCCTGTATCTTATTCTGGGATACGCCTAGCCCTACTACCACCAATAAAGGGGGGTTATCGCGGTTTAATATTTTAAAAGGAGGCCACAGAACGAGAAAGTGCTGAAGCAACTGTCTGAAGCTTAGAAGAGAAAAACAAAGGAGAGGTAAGAAGTTAGAAGAAAAGATGAAGTCCTGAAAAAGGTAGAAAGAGAGGAAGAGAGAGACAGACAGAGAGACAGAGACAAAGAGAGAGACAGAGAGACAAAGAGACAGAGACAGAGAGACAGAGAGAGAGACAGAGAGAGAGAGAGACAGAGAGACAGAGAGAGAGAGAGAGAGAGAGAGAGAGAGAGAGAGAGAGAGAGAGAGAGACAGAGACAGAGAGAGACAGAGACAGAGAGAGACAGAGAGACAGAAACAAGAGAGAGACAGAGAGACAAAGAGACAGAGACAGAGAGAGAAACAGAGAGAGAGACAGAGAGAGACAGACAGACAGAGAGAGACAGACAGACAAAGAGTCACCAGCAATGGCCTCAGGTGCTTAGGTCTCAGTGATAAACTGTCTGGGAATTGGATCATACACTGGGAAGTATGTTTCCAACCGCGTCATCCCACTGAAGGCAAGCTGGCGGGTCTCCCGAGCAGATTGGAGGTGGTCAAATGTATATGCACTGGACGTGTGGGTGGGCTGTGTCTGGTATGGATTTCCCTTCTGAATCTGACAGATCTTCTCATTGGAGTGATTGCAGAAGGCAATCTGTTCTATCTCTGCATTTCTCCTCTCTTAAATGGCGTTTTTACAACCTAGGTTGTAAGAAATTATTGTCCCTTTGCAACAGAAAAAAAATTATTCAGTTGGGCAATTCCTACAGTTCAAAGCTTTTTGCAGGCCTTTTTAAAGGAATGAGAAGCAGTGATGCACCATAATAAGGACACTGAAAAGCCGGGAGATACATGTTTCAATCCAGTCTCTGCTACTATTGATATGTAGCTTTATTGTTTAATCATTCTAGTCATATCTGATCCTTTGTGACTCCGTTTGGGGTCAAAGACCCTGGAGTGGTTTGCCAGTCATTCCCTTTTCCAGCTCTTTTTGTAGATAAGGAAACTGAGGCAAGCACGGTAAAGTGACTTGCCCAGGGTCACGCAGTTATTAGGTGTCTGAGGCCAGATTTGACCTCAGGTCTTCCTGACTCCAGGCCTGGTGCTCTAGCCATGGCAATACCTATATGCCTTTGATTTGAAGATTAAATACAAGGAAATCATTAAATCTGACATTTCTATGTTCTTGT
This sequence comes from Monodelphis domestica, assembly GCF_027887165.1. NCBI lineage: Eukaryota > Metazoa > Chordata > Mammalia > Didelphimorphia > Didelphidae > Monodelphis > Monodelphis domestica. The sequence goes on along the minus strand of NC_077233.1, from coordinate 278,046,619 downwards.
CTCATTTGATCTTCCTAATAACTCTGTAGAACAAATGCTATTTTTATTCCCATTTTACACATGAGAAAACTGAGACTTTCTTAGGGTCTCACAGTAGTAAGCAGTAGTGAGTCTGAATTTGAACTCGTGCATCTTGCTGATTCTAGAGCATTCTTTATCGTCCCACAGACCCCTCTGAGTCCCCAAGACCTTTTCATGGGGTCTGAAAGAGCAAAACCTTTGACAATAAAATAGGACATTCGTTATGCATTAAAATAGTCCAACTACATCGCTGAGGGGCCAGATTTCCTTCATATGCTTCAACCAAAATGGCATTTCAACAGATTGAATACAGAGAAGCAGGTATGAGAATCCAGCTGTGTTCTAGTAAGTAGACATTAAGAACATTTGTGAAAATATCTAAAGCAACGCTACTATTCTCTTTTGCTTTGGAATACATAATTATTTTTAAATTATATTTATTTATAAATTATAAATTTATTGTATAAATTATGTATATGTTTATAAATATCATGTTCACATATAATAGGTTGATTTTGAAATTAGTATATAGTCTTTAAATAGATCTATTTTAGTTTCTAGTGCAGTAAATATCAAGGCACCTAGGTCAAGAGAAGGCTAGACCTGGAGTCAGGAAGACCTGAGTTCAATATGGCCTCAGATACTTATTAGCTGTGTGAACATACGGGAGCCACTTAATGTCTGTTTGCCTTAATCCACCAGAGAAAGAAATGGCAGATGGCTCCAGTATTTTTGCCAAGAAAATTGCATGTACAGCACTGGTGTGTTATGGCTCACAGAGTCGCAAAGGGTTGGATATTTACATAGACAGAAGCTCTATATCAATGATGGTGAACCTTTTAGAGATGGAGTGCCGGGCTCCGCCCCCATACTGAGCGCCAGATGCACCCTCCCCCCTCCATCCAATCCAGGGGAGAGAGAAATATGAGAGAGCAGGAACTTAGGGCCAGGGGAAGGAGCGCTGGACTAGTCGCATCAAGCACAAGATTCTTCTTTTTCTTTTTTTCCAAACCCTTACCTTCCATTTTAGAATCAATATGTGTATTGCTTCCAAGTTGGGGGGAGGGGGAACAGCTGGGTAGCTCAGTGGATTGAGAGCCAGGTCCAGAGAAGGGAAGTTCTGGGTTCCAATGTGACCACAGACACTGCCTAGCTGTGTGACCCTGGGCAAGTCACTTGATCCCCATGGCCCAGCCCTGACCACTTTTCTGCCTTGGAACCAATACACAGCATTGATTTTAAGACAGAAGTTAACGGTTTAAAAGAAAAATAGAGAGGGCAGCTGGGTAGCTCAGTGAATGGAGAGCCAGGCCTAAAGATGGGAGGTCCTGGGTTCAAATCTGGCCTCAGACACTTCCCAGCTGTGTGACCCTGGGCAAGGAACCAATACACAGCATTGATTCTAAGACGGAAAGTGAGGGTTTAAAAAATAAATTAATTTAATTTAAAAAATAGATATTAGGACCAACAGAAGTGTGGTAAAGGGCCAGGCAACGGGGTTAAGTAACTTGGCCAGGGTCACCCAGCTAGGAAGTACCTGAGGCTACCTTTGAACCCAGGCCCTCCCCTCTCTGGGTCTTACTCTATATTCTGAGCCATCAGCTGCCCCCCAGAACACAGAATTGGTCACCCTCTCCTCAGTAGCACAGACAAGGGCGAACGGGATGGAGCCAGACCAAGGGGTTCCAACAGCTCGCCTGCCTGGCTTCTATGGCTCCAAATACACGGTCCACCCCCACAGGCCAAGGCTATTACTTGGAATTGGGATAAAGGTTCTGTTTGAGGAAAACTGTGGGTCTCCTCAGCCTCCAGCGATGCTGCAGAGGAGGCTACAGACAGAAGTCCAAGAGAGACCTTCCAGGTGCCGCGTTGCACAATATTCCGAGAAATCCAGCTGAGCCTCCTTTAGAACAATCCATTGGGTGGGTGGCTGTTGGGTCCTGAAGCCACTCTTTTACCTTGAGGCCAAGTCAGGGCAGACCTGGCTGGGGGAGGAAGGAGTTCTCCGAACAGGAAGGGCCCAGATTCTATCAGCTGGGCACAACGTCCAGCCAGCTTCCTGCCAGTCATCCACCGCTCATGCGCCAAGACTAACCTCAGGAGGCGGCCGCTGGCCATGCTTTAGGGAACTTCAGCCAGCCGAGTGTGCTTCCAATAACTCGCTGACATCTTTCCCATCTCCCCAGTGTCCATCTGCAAGAGAGACCCATCCAGGGGCTGAGGACCTGCCATTGCATTCTCCCCAGTGGGAGACACTGAGCTCCCTGCTTCAGAGCGAGGCAAGATGATCTGAAATGAAAGTGCTTTGATGTGACTCAAGCATGTGTAGACATTCTGGAACTGGTTGCATTTTGCTAACCATAAGGTTGAGAGAAGTATTTTCAGCTTCTAGGTTGGCAGAGTGGAAGTGTCCTTGAAAGGGCAAAAAGAGAAGCTGCGAAGTCCTGGGTTCAAAGCTGGCTTCAGATACATCCAACTGTGTGACCCTGGGCAAGTCACTTAACTCTCATTGCCTAGTTCTTACCACTCTTCTGCCTTAGAACCAATTGATTCTAAGATGGAAGGTGAAAGTTTTTTAAAAAAAGAAACCACAAAGCACTTAGTTGTTCTTTTCCTATGTGTGTGTTCACTCTTAGTTGGACTCCATTGTTGCCAATATCCAGTGAGAAACATTGCTATAAAGAGAAAGATCTCAGGTCCTTCCTCTGCTGGGACTCACACATGGTTCTCTGAAAATAGATCTCAGTTCTTTGCCCTCAAAATGTCTCCTTTTCCATTTTAGGTAAAGGGGCGAATTTTTAAAAGTCAGAAGATTGATGGTGTTTGGGTTTTACAGTCTACTCTGCATCAACAGATGCAATGAATGACCTCTGAGAGGGATCTTCAGGAACCAGTTAAGATGAGAACTAATTCAGGACTTGTGTTACATCTGAACATGAGCTTGGTGGAGTCAAGAAACTATGCTAAGAGTGAACTCCCTTAAAAAATAATTTAAAAAATTAAAAAAATAAAAAATTGCTATATTTCAATAAAAAAATACACCCACCTTTCCTCAGAGACTAACGTGGGATAAATTGAAAGTGTGTCTCTGAGGTTTTAGGGGGAATGTTTGTGCTTTGATTTTTATTGTGTCTTAGAAGTACAAATTCCCTTAGAAAAGTTAAATGATGTTAAATGGTTAAATGAACCATTTGGTGGTAGTTGGTCATTAAGGAGCAACAAAGAAGAGAAGCATTAGAGACCCCTCATGGCCCCCCTAAAACTCTGAGGAGGAGATGCAGCAGACCTTGTTCTAGGAGAGGCCAGAGGATGCATATTTGTATATGTATATGTAGTGAATATACAACATTTTATGGCCTGATGACCAAGAATGAAATGAGGCACAGTCATGAGTTAGATATTTAGATAGGTGTGTATTGGTCCTGCATATCAAAAAATAGGTATGATTTCACAGAAGAAAATCTTCCAAGAGAAGTCAGAGAGGGGAAATGCTCAAAAAAATCAAATTCTGAAAATGTGAGTAATAATTCCAATGAAGAGAAAAAGTGATATTTATCTGAATAAGCTAACATAGATGTAAAGGGAACCCATTGACCAATTTATTGTAGTATTTGCTCTGTAGCTAGCCTTCTGACTCTTACTGTCAGACTGGAGCCCCAGAAAGGGGTTGCTATTTGTCCCCTCAGGATCTAGGGTTATCCCTGAAAAGTGAGGGATCTGGTTTTTTTTTCCCTAATGTAATAGTTTATGAACCCTCACTATTGTACTTTCCCTCATGATGATTGCTTCATAACAATTACTCAGTCAGACTTAATTAGTATTTGGAAAGGGTAGACGTGGTATAAAACATTCCTCACAAGTCTATGATATATTTTCCCACAGTATATATACAGAGTCCACAGGGAACTTGGCTCAAGCTTAGAATGTGTTAAGAAAGGCAGAATTTACAAGGACAAGAAAGAAAACAACCAGGATGCTCATGTGAGAATAGTTAAAGGAACTGACAATGAAGGAACTGCTGAAGCCTTAAGAAGGTTCAGGAGCAAATTATAGATATGTTCCAAGTATTTGAAAGACTGTCATGTGGAAAGGTGATCAGTCTAATTCTGTTCGGCCTGAAGCAAAGGGTTGAAGGGTAAAAAGCCCAATTTAGGTGGGACAATTTGACTTTCTGACAATTTAGAGCTGCCCATGAAAGGAATGTCAAGAGGTGTTAGGTTTCCCATCTTTGAAGGTCTTGAAGAAGAAGCTAAACCTTTTGGGTGTGAAAAAATGGGAAATCCTTTCTTATATGAATTGCACTGTATGGACACTGATGACTTTCAATTCCTAAATTCTGGGATTCTGAGTAAGATTTGATTTATTCTCAATTGTTTTAGGAACTCATCCATTTTCAAGACTCCTGAAACATATAGAATTTTTTTCATTTTTTTATTGTCATTTAAAACACTCCCATATTGGTCATTGTAAGAGCACACTCACGCATAACAAGAACCTCAAATAAGACCATAAACTGCCAGAATTCTTCACCCCAAGTCTTTCAGGATTGTCCCAGATCATTGCACTGCTGAAAGTAGCCAAGTTTTCAGACAATCTTCATCTAATGTTGCTATTACTGCATATAGCGTTCTCCCAGTTCTGCTTATTTCGCTCTGCATCAGTTCCTGCAGATCTTTCCAGCTTTTTCTGATGATCATTCCTTATAACTGTAAAGGATAATTTAGTGTTGTGACTTAATATCTAAATTGATTTGGTCACCAGGGAAAATCCCAAATAATAAAAATATCCATCAGCTGGAAATTATGGTGATTTTAATTAACATAGAGAGAAGGAATTAAGGAAAAGAGAGAGAAAGAGAGAGAGAGAGAGAGAGAGAGAGAGAGAGAGAGAGAGAGAGAAAGAGTTAATTTAAACTGCTCTGGCTCAGGTTGAGCCAGGCAGGAGTTAAAGGACTTGGCCAAGGGCCTCCCTTGAGAATCAAAGGAAAGGGAAGTCAGTCTTATCACTCACCACGTGACCATCCAAAGATAGCTGTCTGAGGGAGCTCTTCCAGGCTGAGTTCCAGGATCAAACTGGTGCCCAGGCCTGCTCATAGGAAGTGATCAGCCAGAGCCACCTTTCCGGGGAAAGAGAGTGAAGAGAGGAAGTGACACGCCCTATATAGATGGTTTTATGTCACTTTCCTGCATCTTATCTGTACCAATGGTAGCTTAGCTTGACTTAAGACAGCTTAGGGGTCTGTCAGGTGTTTCTGCACTTGTCTATCAAAGGCCATCCTCCTAGATACTTTAAGTATGGGTGCAGACATTAGTGACCTTGTTAGACTAAGTAGCAATGTAAAGTTCCAAAGACATTCCTGATCAAGTATCTCCGTTGTTACAATCAGGAAATAGCTAAATCAAATCTTCTAAAGTATGGTCTGAGTAGGGTGGAATAGTTTTAAAATTCACATAGCACAATAGAATTCCATCACCAGCATGTACCACAATTTGTTCAGTCATTCCCCAATTGAGGGACATCCCTTCAGTTTCCAATTCTTCACCATCACCAAAAGAGCAGGTATAAATATTTTTGTACAATTAGGTCCTTCCTCCTTTTATATTTTCTCTTTGAGATACTGACCCAGTAGTTGCATTATTGAATCAAAGGGTACACACAATTTTATAGCCCTTTACGTATAGTCGTATAGGAGAATTTCGATGGAGATTTGGTCAACGTTTTCTCATGGGGCCTTGAAACAGAAAAAAGTTGCTTGGTGAGTTTCTCTCTCTCTCTCTCTTTTTAAAACCTTCCCTTCCATCTTAGAATCAATACTGTGAATTGGTGCCAAGGCAGAAGACTGGTAAGGGCTAGGCAATGGAGTTTGAGGTCAGATTTGAACCTAAGACCTTCTGTCTCTAGACCAGACTCTTCGATCTACTGAGCTACCCAGCTGCCCCCAGATACTTAACTATGTGACATGGGGCAAGTCATTCTTTAAGCCTCAGTTTCCTTATTCATAAAATGGAGATAACACTTAATTCCTAGGGTTGTTGTGAGAATCAAATGAGATATTTGTTTTTTTTTTTTATTGGTTCCAAGGCAGAAGAGTGGTAAGGGCTAGGCAGTGGGGTTTTAGTGACTTGCCCAGGGTCACATAGCTGGGAAGTGTCTGAGGTTTTTGCAAAACTTAAAAGTATGTTAATTATTATTGGAGCTAGGTTCCAAAGTATTCTGAGCATCTGTACTGCAAATATTATAGTTCAAAAGTCCAACTTGTGCACTCACCTTTCAAAGTCAGTCACAATTAGGACAAATATATGGTGCATTGGACAGAGGACAGGGCTAGAGTAAGGAAGACCAGAGTTTAAATCTGGCCTAAGTCACTCACTAGCTAAGTGTGACCCTGGACAAGTCACTGACCTCTATTTGTCTCAATTTCCTCATCTGTAAAATGAGTTAGAGAAGGAAATAACAAAGCACTTCAGCATCTTTCCCAAGAAAACCTCAAAAGGGGTTGTGAAGAGTCAGACATGATTGTGAACAACAAAAAAATCCATTTCCTCAAAGCAAAACATTTTATTTATTTCTTTCAATTTAATTTAATGTTTTTTTGTTAAGAGAATCTTTATAAAAACATACAAATCCAGCAGCCCTTCCCAGGGGCAGTTCTAGGGAACTGGAGGTGGTGGGGGGAGGGGGGGAGGAACTGGGGTTGGAAGGGATGGGACGGAAGACTTTTCCAAGCACCTCCTTTTCAGTTCAAATGCCTATTATTATTCAATGGGAGGGGAAGACCTGGCCCAGGGGAGGGGGGATGTTAATCCAGTTGGCCTGGGGAGGGAGAAGGGGTGTGCTTACTTTCAGTGCCCACCGAAGCCTCCTCCACCCCACCAAGGGCCGCCCCTCCCACGCCTGGTTCTTCCAGTCCTAGGCACCCGGAGCTGCCTCAGCCAGTGGGAAAGGCCGGGAGATGCGATTGAAAGGCTGGAGCCAGTCATCTGGGGAGAGGGCCAGGTGGCCGGCACCCGCAGCAGGCTTCGTGACAGAGTAAGATGGCCAGGACCAGCAACTTGAGACGGTGGCCCCCTGGCAAGCTCCTAGAATCTGAGGCCGGCCTTCAAGGGTCACCCCAGGTGCTCCCACAAGGGGATCATCCAAAGAATCGAACGCCCAAATGTCAGGCAGGGCCCAAACCAGAAATGGAGCGCAGGATCCTGTGTGAGGAGGGGGCGGGGGGGGGGCGGGGCGCCTCAGGGGGAAGCTTCAGCTTTGGGGCGGAGGGCCCGGCACCCACCTGCTCTTCACTGCTGGGCTCATAGCCCGGCCTGAGAACAGTGAGGATGAGTCCCTGGGCCGGACCTTGTGTGGTGCTGCTGTAGAAGGGGTGGTCGTGTTCTTTCCTGCTCAGTGTGTCTAGAAACAGCGGCCAAGGTGAGCTGGGGGCTCAATAGCTGCAGGCTCAGTGCCAAGCTCAAGCCCAGGCCAGGGCTGCTCTCCTGGGACTCCCAGTCCATCACGCCTTCAGCCCGCTGCCTACTGCGCAGCCGCCAAAGAGTCCCTCGACCTTGCCTTGGGCTAGTCCCCATCTGAAGTGGATGGTTAAGTCTGAGATTCCCCTGGGGCGGATTCTCCCAGGAACAGGCTCCAACCGGTGGCTTACAGCTCCCAAACTAAATGGACTGGGGCTCACCGGGCCCCTCCAGCTCGTCTCCAAGTCCGGGACTACTTTTCGATTCCATGTTGGCACATTTTAATTACAAATTTCCACATCTGAAGTTCCATGAGCCAAAGGGTCTCCCTCCCCTTCCAGGGCTGACAAGCGATTCCATCCGGGTTATACAGGTATTATCATGCATTTGAAAGTGACTAATCTTATAAGACCAAAATCCCCCAACATAGACCCAAATAAACGAGCGACTAATCATAGAGAGCAAACTATCCCTACAATGTCTACACAATAAACCTCAAAACATTCTACCCAACCTGGGACACTCCCACAAATGTACACGGTGTCAATAGGAAGAATGGCCGTACATGTATGGAGAAGCCACTGGTCGTGAGGCATACGCACTTAGGGGATCCCTTGGGCCAAGGTGACTTTTTAGCCCTCTGCCATTGCAGGACCCAGATGTGGCACATTCGAGTTGGATCCCCAGTGCAGCATCTCTTGCTGGGCAGGCCACTCAACGGGGCTACCTGAGTCTGCTCCTCTTTCTGGCTCAGTTCCCATCTGCCAGGGCTAATTCTCTCTTGAATCCACGGCTCTCTCCCTTCTGGGCTGCCAGAAGTCACAGTGTACAAATACAGGTCGGTCCACTGCTGGACACCAAGTGTTATGGACGGGGAGGATCCCTTTTGCAAGACTGCAGACTCCAAAACTTGGCTTAAAAACAAAAAGAGAAAATGTATTAATTTAGAAAGTAATGTTGAGAGTGGTCAGAAGGATAGCAAGGTGGGACAGCAAGATGCAAGACTGCTCCTTGGGAGGACAGCATGAAAGGAAAGGCTGTTCCCCCAGACGACATCAGTTCTGCGGTTTTTATATGCTATGTCCTGGTGTGGACATGACTTATAGGGTGCTAGTCCCTCAGGCATTTGGTGGGGTGGGGTGGTCTTCTGACTGGGGTCTGCCTGGAGGCATAAAGATTCATCTCTTTGTCCATCTTAAATCTAGAGGACAATCAAGGAGGATAAACATCTCAGGACCCTGGGGGAGGGGTCATTGGGTGTTTCCAGGTTAAGAGTCAGGAGGAGGCAAAGCAAGGGAGTTCGCCTGGGTTTCTGGGGTACAGTGCCCATGTCACAAGGATGGTGGGAAGGAGCGAGAAAATGTCCGCCCCCACCGCCATAGCTGTCTCTCTTCTAGACTTCCAGATGCTGCTGTCCTCAGAGCTGTCCTGCCTCAACTGTTTCCAGCACGTTCGCTTTTTAAAAACTACCCAGGATGTAGAAGATTTTCAGCCAGTTTATATTGTCACCTTTATTGAAACAAAACTACCAAAAAAGAAAAATTAAAAGAGTTTTTATTTTATTTTAAAATTAAAACCCTTACCTTCCATCTTGGAATCAGTACTGTGAACTGGTTCCAAGGCAGAAGAGTGGTAAGGGCTAGGCCATGGGGGTCAAGTGACTTGCCCAGGGTCACACATCTGGGAAGTGTCTGAGGACAGATTTGAACCTAGGACCTCCCATCTCTAGGCCTGGCTCTCAGTTCACTGAGCCACACCCAGCTGCTCCCTAAAAGGTCTTTAATGAGGGTTGGGGGATTATAATCTGGGATTCCTTTCAGCACTGTAGCACTGGTGGTATATGACTGGGAAAGGAAGAAAGGGTGAAAGGCTGTTTGAAGGGACTACATAAAGTGTTTTATAACCAAAGACTGGGAAAGCACAGAAGTTTCGTAATTGCCCGAGGTTATGTAGGTAGTAAGAGGCAGAGCTGGGATTTGAACCTATGACCTAATCCCTTTCCACCACACTATGCTGCCTCCAAGTCCAGGTCTTATTACTCCACATATGAATCACGCAGCATCCCAGTCAGTCTGATACATTGCTACCCAATCAATCTTTATAACACACAGATCTCATTGTTTTGCTTCTTTATTCAACAATCTATCATAGTGGCATGGGCATTGCACCCCCAGAAACTCAGGCAAAATGCTATCAGGGAAATTCCTTTGGACTCCCACCCCAAAACATCTGCCCCTGAGAGGATTATCCTCCTTTGATTGTCCCATTGATTGGAGATGGACCAAGAGAGACATCTCATCCATCAGTCCTCCAAATCATGAGAACCACCCCATGCCTTAGGGAAAACCTCCTCCCCAACCCCTTGCCCTAAGTCAAGTCCTCATTGCTGTAAAAGAATATAAAAACCCCAGAACTGAGGCATTCTGGGAGTAACCTCCCAGGTTGCTCCACTCATGCTGTCTTGCTTGCCAAAAATTCAATGTTACTAATAAATCTCTCTTTACTTTTAAGTTAAGTTTTAGAGTCTTGCATTCTTGTAGAAGGTATCCTTCCTGAACCCCAGGGGTACACCTCTGCACCCCACAACATCAGCTCTCTAGCACTCCCCCATAACTTTTAAACCTTTGCCTTAAAGTTATTTTTACCACTTCCGCCCCATAACTTTTGTCTTAAAATTACTATTAACTTGGTTCCAAAGCAGAAGAGTGGTTAGTTAGTGGTAGTCTCTCGGTGACCGAGAATGACTATTGTCTTTGTGCATTATCATCTATTGATGTACCCTCATGTGGTTTTGAAGTCCAAAGGCTGAGGCGCACAGTCTGTGGCACTTGGGGCCTGGGACGCCCGTTGTTACGGGAGGTGCGGTTGTGGCCTGGTGTCGGAGTTCACGCGCAGCGGCAAGACGTCGACGTCGCTCATCTTCAAAGGTGGCGGCGGCATGGTGAATGGGGGTTCACCAGCTGCTTCTGACAGAGGCAGCAAGTTCTAGTTGCTTTGGTGTCATGCCAGCCCACTTCAAGTTGGACTTTAGCTGATCCTTGAATCTTTTCCTTGGTCAGCCTTGTTTCCTGAGTCCAGCTGACAGTTCACCATAGAATACCTGTCTTGGTATTTGCTGTGGGTCCATGCGGAGGACGTATCCAGACCATTTGAGGACCAGGACTTCGATGCTGGTGGAGTTGGCTCTGTCGAGGACTTCCTGGTTGGTGATTCGGTCCTGCCATCGGATCCTCATGATTGACCGGAGAGAGCTTTGGTGGAATTGCTCCAGATGTTTCATGTGCTTCCAGTACAGTGTCCATGTCTCGCACCGTACAGGAGCGAGCTGAGGACCACTGCGTTGTACACTTTGAGCTTCGTCACAGTGCTCACATCCCTCTGTTGGAGGACTTTGGAGCTCAGCCGCCCGAGTGCCTGGCTGGCCTTTTGGATCCTGGCATTAATCTCGTGGTCTAGGGACCCGTTGTTGGAGATGGTGCTGCCCAGGTACTTGAAAGTGTTGACGTTGGAAAGCTGCTTGCCGTAGATTGTAATGCACGGCTCCCTGGTGAGGGTTGGAACAGAGATCTTCCAGGATGAGTCTCTCTATTGTCTTTGTTTTTGCAGTCAGGCAGCGAAGGTCGAATAGTGAGCCATCCAGTCGGTATTTGAAGTAGACACCCAGGTCTAGATCCATCACAGCATGTCATAATACTTGGGTGAAGAATAGGTTGAATAGTACTGGAGCGAGGACACAGCCTTGTTTCACGCCATTGGAGATGTTGAAGGGATCGGAAGTCTCTCTACCAGATAGGACTTCCCCTGTCATGTTGACACGAAAGAGCTGGATCAGTTTGAGGAATTTTGCTGGGCAACCGGGATTAAATGACTTGCCCAGGGTCATACAGCCAAGAAGTGTCTTGAAGTCAAATTTGAACCCAGGACCTCAAGTCTCCAGGACTGGCTCTCTATTCATTCAACTACCTAACTGGGCCTCCAATACCTTCTGAAGCAAGTCTAAACTGTTCTGCTACCCTTCCTTTCTTCCTTCCTTCTTCTTTCCTCCCTCCTTCCTTCCTTTCCTCCCTCCTTCCCTCCCTTCCTTCCTTCTGTTGATTGGGAAAAAACACAGAACTATTAAATAGTCAGAAAAACCCCTCTTTAATCTAGGAAAGGGGTACAGGGCTGAGTTAGGCCTCTACACAGAGCTGCACCACACATGCCTATGCAGAGTCTGAGGATTGAACTCTGGCTGCTTTGGTCACTGACCCCTGGGAGAGGCAACTAGGCTAGACTGGACAATGCCAAGGAGCCATTAAAGTTGGGGAGCTTAAATACCTTTCTAGGTGAAACATGGGGGCTGAGGATGAGAGGGATAGTTGATTGACTTTACAATGGTAACAAAGGAAAATGAGAAGTCCCAGACCAGAATGACAGTGAGGGGCTGATGCTTTACAATGGACACAAAAGGGAAAGACGCAGCCAAGGGCTAAGGGGAGAAACCATTGGGAAAAAAGAGAGATCTAACACCTGAAAGGATTAGCCATCCCCACCTAAACTACTTTAAGGTCTATTGTTAGTCTGAGACTCTGAGATTGGACTTTCCCTCAGGGCAAAACTCTCCTGTGAAGAGGTCAAACCTGAGGCTTTCATCTTTAAGCTAAGTAAACTGGGGATCATTAAATCTTTCTTGGCTACAAATTCTAGATTCTGTGTTGACACTCCCTTATTTCTTAGTTCATTAGACACAATGATTTATTACAGGAGGTATGATACAGTGGAGAGAGGGCTGGACTTGGAGACTCAGGGAGATCAAGTTAAAGTCCTGCCTTTGACACAATCTTTCTGACTCTGTAAGAAACTTCTCTGAGCCTCGGTTTCCTATTTGTAAAAATTAGGAAATTGGACTAGAAGGTCTCTAAAGTCCTTTCTTGCTCAAAATCTATGGTTCATGTCCCTAAAAGTTAAGTACTTAGTCATGTCTCATGATGATATTATTTTAAAATACTAAATTATTACCAAACTGCCTTCACATTGGACTGGAGAAAGAAAAGGAAGGAGCGGGGGAGGAAGGGAGGGAAGGAGGGAAGGGAAGGAAGGGGGGAGGGAGGGAGGGAGAGAGAGAAAGGAAGGAAGGAAGGAAGGAAGGAAGGAAGGAAGGAAGGAAGGAAGGAAGGAAGGAAGGAAGGAAGGAAGGAAGGAAGGAAGGAAGGAAGGAAGGAAGGAAGGAAGGAAGGAAGGAAAGAAGGAAGGAAGGGAGGGAAGGAGGGAAGGGAAGGAAGGGGGGAGGGAAGGAGGGAAGGGAAGGAAGGAAGGAAGGAAGGAAGGAAGGAAGGAAGGAAGGAAGGAAGGAAGGAAGGAAGGAAGGAAGGAAGGAAGGAAGAAGGGGGAGAGTAAGGGGAGGGAGGGAGGGAGGGAGGAGGTGAGGAAGGGAGGAAGAAAGAAGCTTCCCTGGCTTCCTTCAAGTCTCAGTGCCTTCCCTATGTTTATTAACTCCAATTTATTTTGTACGGTTCTTATTTCTATATAGTTGTTTCCATGTCTTCCATTAGACTGGGAATTTCTTGAGGTCACAGACTGTCTTTTACTGTTCTTTGTATCCCCAGCACTTAGCGTAGGGCCTGGCATATAATTGGCCATTGGCCATCATACTTGAAGAGGACCACAATGACATCATGTGTTGGGGTCAACACTGATTAAATCAAAGTGAACTCAGAAGGCTCTCCACACATTTGGGATGGAGACGGCTCTAAATTTGTGCCTCTCCTGGTACATATTTAAAAAGTGCCTTTTGACTTGAGAGAGGCATAGAATCCCAGAGTTGGAAATCATCTTGCCGGTGATTTTACCCTCACTGGATGCAAGAATCCTATCTAATGCTAACCATTACTGCCATTTACACTGTTTCAAGGAACTTCCCTCATAGCAACCCTGAATCTCACCATTACATCTAAGTAGAATACTTCCATAATGAAAACCAACAACCTCTCCCCCACCAAAGAAATCCTCTGAAGTTCCACTATGGACCATATTCCCCCGTCATTCCATCACTGCCTGTGCCTCATCCTCCTAACCCTCCTTACCCTAATCAGATCATAATCTCCCATCATTCCCTCTCAGCTCCTAGCCCCTGGTCTCATGTCTCTTGTCAACCTTCCCAGGCTCAAACCTGGAATTAGCCAGTTCTACTCCATAGTGTCTTCTACCTTTGAAATCCGTGGCCCCTTGTCTTATTTTCTCTTGCTAAGGGTCAGCTCTGGAGCTTCACTAATCCAGCTTCTCTACTCCTAGTCATATACTGATGAACAGCACCAGTGAAATAACATAACTGAGCTAACCACCAGGTCCACTACCAATTTATGTTATCTATCCGCAGCAGGCTAGTCCTTTTATTCCTCTCTAACTGATTCTCTGTCCTACTCTCCATAGAAACGGTTTTAAATCTGTTCTCCTCAAGGTCCCACATTTCCTTTTCTTCTGAAAAGATGCCATAGGTTGTGGTTTGTACTAACTGAATACCCACACAGCTGAGATTATAGAGCCATTGAAATAGGGATATATTGAAGAAATATAGCTTTACATTTCTACTCATTCCATTTCATCTTGGATAAATCAGTTGAACAACAAACGTTCAATAGGCTCCCTCCTATGTTTCAGGCACTGTGCTAGGTACAGAAAATCACCTCCTCAGGGTCTGTGTTAGTCCTGAGTTTCCTAATTCCTGGTATACTTCTCAGGGGGGCTTCTACCACCCTCTCTTTTCCATTCTTTTTTAATTATAAGCTTAAGCACACCCCCAAAAAGGACATTTCTTAACCCACAGCAGAAAATGCAAAGGGGATTCCATATTGACTAAAAAGACTCCATTTCACTAGTTTTTTAAAAGAAATCTATAATCCATCCTTCACTGGACTTTCAAAACTATACTGCTTGAACATAACAGAAAATGAATGGATACTCAAACTGTAGCGGATAATTTTAGTGTTTTGACCTAAACTATAATAATTATTGGCCGCCATGGATATCCCAAATAACAAAAAAAAAAGTTACCCAAGTCAGTCTGGAAATTTATGGTGATTTAATTAATATAGTGGGAAGAAATTTAAGAAGAAGGGAGAAGAAAAAGGGTGTAGGATTTCTCCCGCCTGGCTTGTGCCGGGTGGGACGATTAGAGGCTCTAGAAGATAAGGTTTTGTAGAGAAAAAAAGGAAGAAATCAACCCGAACTCCAAGAGGGCTCAGTCAAGATGACTGAACCTGAATTAGCTCAAGGGCAAACTCACCTACCAAAACCCAGACAAATAGCTGCCACCACGCCAAGATGTCAGAATGTTTAGCATGCTGCCAGCCAGAGACGCCTCTCTGGGGAAAAAAGGGCAAAGAGAGGAAGTCATGTGCCTTATATAGACTGTTTTACATCACTTTCCTGAGTCTCAACTGTACCAATGATAGCTTAGTTTGATTTAGGATAGCTCAGGGGTCTGTCCCCTGTTTCTTTCTTTCTTTTTTTTTTAAAACCCTTACCTTCCATCTTGGAGTCAATACTGTGTATTGGCTCCAAGGCAGAAGAGTGGTAAGGGCTAGGCAATGGGGGTCAAGTGACTTGCCCAGGGTCACACAGCTGGGAGGTGTCTGAGGCCAGATTTGAACCTAGGACCTCCCATCTCTAGGCCTGTCCCCTGTTTCTGCACATGTCTGTTGAAGGTCATTTTCTCAGATACTTAATCCTTGAGTATGGTGCAGATATTCCTGACTTTGTTAAACTAAGTAGGGTGGAGAAATGTAGAGTTCCCAAGACTTGATTCTGTTAGACCAAGTATCTCCATTGTTACTAATCAGGAAATAGCTAAATCAGATCTCCTAAAGTATGGTCTGAGTAGGGTGGATTAGTTTTAAAATTCACAAAGCAAACAGAAATGTACATGCAAAGCAGTAAACATATACAACTAATGATGATGATGATATAGCACTTACTAATGCCCTGTATTAATCATTTTTAAATCATTAGGACATTTGTACCTGGGAGGGAGGTGCTATTATTGTCTTCATTTTATAGACTGAGGCAAATGGAGTTAAATGCCTCGTTCAGGATCACCCAGCTGGTCAAGTGTCTGAGGCCACATTGATCTCAAGCCTTTCTAACTCCAGTACAGCACTTTATCCACTGTGCCATTTTTATAGACAATGCACATTTTATCTGGACGATCTCTTGTATCATTGTCTAGTGTAAAGATTAAAATTTTAGGGGAGACTGAGGCAGGTAGAAATTAGTTTCTCTCTGCAAGGAGTATTATATTTTTAGAGGTTTATTAAAGGTTAAGGATTAAAGAAAATACAGAATAAGAAAAACACGTGCCTAGGCAAGAGGCCTAGACAAGATAACCTCACATCATGAAAGAGACGCGTCTGTCCAAAAAGAGCCCCAAAAGCCTTTGCAATCAGGTTAAATACCTTCTCAATCTCAGCCCATGTGAGAATTCAGTGAGATTACAAAGCATTTTGGGGAAGTGGAACAAGGAATTGTGGGGATTGAAGTCCTGGATTCGAGTCTATTTTTACACTAGATACGTATATAACTATATTTTCAGGTTTACCTGTTACATCATAACTTAGCCTACTGACTGGTCTCATGGGTCTTTGTTCTCTTTTTCATTGATTGGATCTCCCTGCCCCTGTACCAGAGCTGGTAGTTGGTATGGGTTGGATATTAGGATCAGTGGATTTGTGTATCTACATCTCAGAGGGCAGCCATGCCAGGTTGGCTAGAAGACTTATATTCTAACTCTGAGAGTTGAATATGTACCCAGGAGTCTCTGTAGCAGTTTTGGGCAAGAAAGCAGTTCTCTCTATGTTCATTTCTCCTTTTCCATCATAATACACAGTCTTTCTCTTAAAAAACAAAAACCAAATCAAACCAAACCTTATCTTTTGTCTTTGTTGAATCCATTCTGCCACATGGTTGGGTCAACGTGGCTTCCTAGAACATGGTGACTGGAGATGGCTGATTTCCCTTATCCAAGAGAGTTCTCATTTGCAGATAAATAAAGAGCAGTTTTCCATTCTGTCTTCAACAAAAACCCTGTAAGATGCCCTGTAGTCTGAGAGTAGATAACTTTAACTTGGAAGCTGGTTGACCTAAAGCTGAGGTTTAAGAAAGGTTTTGCATAAAAATCATTACAGTTCACAATTTGCTTTCCACAATATTTTTCCACTTTCCACAGGCACCACCACTATGAGTGATACATGTTGGCTGATGTAAAAATGGAAACTTGAATCCAGGACTTCAATCCCCAGAAGCCCTTGCTCCACTTCCCCAGAATGCTTTGTAATATCACTGAATTCTCACCTGGACCTAGAATGAGATGGGGTATTTAACCTGGTTGTAAAAAGGCTCTGCCCCTTTTTCCTACTTCTGCTTGGGAGCAGATGCGGCTCTCCACCTAGCAGGCAAGATATGAGTGGTCGTGAATAGGCTCTTTGGGCCTAGACACTTGCCTCTCTTACTTGTATTTTCTTTATATTTTAATCTTCAATAAACCTCTAAAAATATAATACTCCTTGCAGAGAGAAACTAATTTCTACCTGCCTCAGTTTCCCCAAATTTTAATCTTTACACTACTGTGATTGGGTTCTGTGATGATGGCACTAACCAGCATTTTTTTTGAGATGGTTTCTGAGATCTTCCTTCATAGATAGAGGAATCCTTCTAGATATTTCTACAAATCCTCAGTTTTTATGCTCACTTGACTATTTTGTGTTATGATCATGGTATAGTAATTCGTTTTAGTCATTTTTATAGAGGGAATTGAAAATGGGAATAGATGATCATGTTACTTGGGATGAGGAGAATATGGGGTATTCCTGGAGGACTAGAATCTCTGGTGTGAGAGCTTGCTGAGTGCTTTTCAGGGCTTCTCATCCACTTTTGAGTCCACTTTCCACCTGTGGTTCCAAGAAGCAGCTGCACCCTGGAATAACCATCTGTAAAACAGTCTCAGCAGTGGGCTAAACCAAGTGAAGGGTAACTAGTGGTCCTCAAACCCATTCGGGACTAAGGGGAGGTCTAGCCTAAGCATGTGAAGGCTTCTCTGAGTGGAAGGGGTGGATGAGCACAGTTCATGCCAGTGGCCATGAAGGCACTGAAGCAAATGCTGGTGAAGCACTTAGAGCTTGGTCAGACATTCACGGCATCTTGGTCTTGACTTTTGTCTTGCTACTGGACTTTGATGATTCTGGAAGAGAGAGTGAGACTAATGACTTTGTGGCTCTAACTCATTTACATTCAATTTACTTCCTGTGATGTCACTGGTTTGCTTTGAAAACGAAGCATGAACAACAGGCAACACCAAATGTTTTGTGTATATGCTTCTGTTTATAGTTATATTTTACGTATAGGTTTATTGAAAGTGCTACAATTGTAATTAGCTAGTTTGCTTCATCCGTCATGCTGATTGCTTTTGATTGCTGTCTACTATGGACATACATGTACTTTTGAAATGTGCGTGTGTTCTGCCTTGTATGTAGTTAGGCATATTGCCATTGTAGTAACCTACCAAGTGGGACTCTGTATGTAAGGGCCATGGGACATTGAATGTTCTGTTAGCATTCATTTATTTTACTTCAGTTTCAATGGTATTGCAGGCTGGTAACCTGGCATACCAGGAAAATCACCTTTGTGCTATTTGTGTGTTCATACTGAATAGTTACCAGCTTTTAATTGGCCTCAGCTGATCTTTACAGGAACTGCAAAGAGTTTCAGCATAGGGGAGGCATGTAACATAAGCTCCAGATCAATTTCCCATGGAGGGTAGGGAAGGGAGGGAGAGCAAAGCAGGAGGGAGAGAGATGTTTTCTGTCTCCCTGGGCTCCCTGGTCTCTTCAGGGTTCTTCTGGCTTCCAGTTTTGAGAAAAAAGGTAAATGATGCCAATTCTACTCTAGAAAGGAAAAAAGAAAGAATTCCCTCCATGAATTTTTCTCTAGTGTAAGCAAAATGCTCCTTGTTTTACAACATGATAAACAGGGAAATAGGTATGATATGGTAATATATGCATAACCTATATCATATTACCGGCCTTCCTGAGGTGGAAGGAGGGGAGAAAAAGAGATAGATTTTTGAACATAGCTAATGTGAGAATTTGTTTCTCTTAGATAAGCATATTATAACTTGTTACATATTTATAACAAAATCATATGCATTGTATTAGTCATGTTGTAATATTATAGTTATATATGAAAAATAAAAATAAATAGTAACAAAAAAGAAAGAAGGAGGGAGAGAGGGAGAGTAGGGTAGGAAAAGAAGAGAAGTAAAAAAGAAAGAAAAAGGAGGAAAAGAAGAGTTTATGAAATATATTAGCAGAATCAAACAAAATGAATCTACATAGTAATCAAAAATGTAGGTCTTTCCACCTTGGGTTCATCATTTCTCTGTCATGATGTGAATAACAAGTTTCATTACAGATCCTCTAGTATTCTAGCTGGTCATCTCATTGAGTTTTCGTATCTTTTAAAGTTTCTTTATAGCACTATTGTCCATATAAATTATTTTCTTGGTTCTGATCACTTCACTTTACATTAGCTCATACTCTCCAGAACTTTCCAAAGTTGTCTCTTTTAGCTGGAAAGACCTTCATGAACTGATGCAGAGTGAAAGAAGCAGAACCAGGAAAACATTGTACACAGTAACAGCAATAGTGTGGAATGATCAACTGTGATACGCTCGGCTACCAACAACAACACAATGATGCAGAACAGTTCTGAGGGCCTTAGGAAAAAGAATGTTGGAGTCAGAATGCGGATGAAAATGGGTGATTTTTCACTTGTTTATTTAGGTTTATGTTTTGGGGTTTTGGTTTTCTAAGATTATTCACTTACAAAATGAATAATATGAAAATGAATAGCATGAAAATACATGAATAACCCAGATTGAATTGCTTACCAGCTCCAGGAGGGGGGAGGGAAAGATGGAGGGAGACAATCTGAATCATATAACTTTGGAAAACGTATGTGGTAATTGGTAAAAAAAATAATAATAATTAAAATTTAAAAAAATTAAATTGTCTCTTTTGTAATTTTCCGGGCACGATATTATCACATTCATGAACTACAATTTATTTAGCCATTTCCCAGTTGTTCAAGAGGAATCTAAAGCACCTGTTTAGATTCTAGTGAATTTCTTTTTTATTCTCTCCTTCCCTTTTTTTTAAAAAATATATTTTATTTGATCATTTCCAAGCATTATTCGTTAAAGACATAGATAATTTTCTTTTCCTCCCCCCCACCCCCATAGCCGACGCGTAAGTCCACTGGGCATTAGATGTTTTCTTGATTTGAACCCATTGCTTTGTTGATAGTATTTGCATTAGAGTGTTCATTTAGAGTCTCTCCTCTGTCATGTCCCCTCAACCTCTGTATTCAGGCAGTTGCTTTTTCTCGGTGTTTCCACTCCCACAGTTTATCCTCTGGTTATGAATGGTGTTTTTTTCTCCTGGATCCCTGCAAGTTGTTCAGGGACATTACACCGCCACTAATGGAGAAGTCCATTACGTTCGATTATACCACAGTGTATCAGTCTCTGTGTACAATGTTCTCCTGGTTCTGCTCCTCTCGCTCTGCATCACTTCCTGGAGGTTGTTCCAGTCTCCATGGAATTCCTCCACTTTATTATTCCTTTTAGCACAATAGTATTCCATCACCAACATATACCACAATGTGTTCCGCCATTCCCCAATCGAAGGGCATCCCCTCGTTTTCCAATGTTTTGCCACCACAAAGAGCGCAGCTATGAATATTTTTGTACAAGTCTTTGTGTCCATTATCTCTTTGGGGTACAGACCCAGCAGTGCTATGGCTGGATCAAAGGGTAGATATTCTTTTGTCGCCCTCTGGGCATAGCTCCAAATTGCCCTCCAGAATGGTTGGATCAGTTCACAGCTCCACCAGCAATGAATTAATGTCCCTACTTTGCCACATCTCCTTCCCTTTTTAGTCCTAATTCCTTCCATCACAAACCTGTCCCATCCTTACTTGTTTCCTTGTTAAAAGTTTTTTTTGTATTTATACACCAAAGTGTGTGTGTATGTGCGTGTGTGAGTGCGTGTGCATGCGTGTGCATGCGTGTGTGTGTGTGTGTCCATTTTAGATATGAAGGAGGTTCCTCAGATGTCCACTCTCTTATTAGGAAAGGATCTTAGATGCATGCAGCTAGTTCACACGATTTGCATTCCACAGTGAAAAGCTACATTCAAGAGTTTTAATTTTGACCCTCCCTCAGGGAAAATAAGAAGTACTTGTTCTCCCATAAATTGACCTCAAGCAGAAGTAGATAGAGATGGGATGGGCCAATGTGTTCCAAGAATTCATTTGTAAGTTGGTTGTTTGTACCACAGAATACATTTGCCCATAGAAACACCCCAGTGAGCCCAGAAGGGCCCTGGACTAGTCATTGGAGTTTCCTTTGGCACGTCCTCTAGCAGATCATTTATCTAACTTTAAAGAAGCCTTGTCGTAGCCAGGATTCCCGTTTACGTTTCTCTGTTTGTCAAATAACCTATTATGCTTCTTATCTTGTATTTCTTTTTTTTTTAAGTCAATTCTTTCTCAGAGACTGTTCTCTCCAACTGAAATAATTGAGGACAATTCATTCCATAATTGAACACAATTACTTGATTCCCTCCGTTTCATTGATTCCATTTGTTTTCAAAGAGTTTTAATTTTTAGCAGAATCTTAGAATACACTATGAAATGGCTTTCCCCGGAATGACTCCAAAGAGAAGTTATCGCAAAGAGCCAATATACCTCCATCAGTACACAGGAGGTTGGCCCAGGAGATGAGCTGAGAATATGGACCTCTTATCTCTCTTCAGAGTTGGGGAACTAGTCATGAATTCAGTTTGTAGAGTCTTTTTTCAGTCCCATTCAATTCTTAATACGCCTTTCTAGGGTTTTCTTGGCAAAGCTCAGGGAGTAGTTTGCCATTTCCTTCTCCAGCTCATTTTACAGATGAGGAAACTGAGGCAAACAAGGTTAAATGACTTACTCTTGGTCATATAGCTAGTGTCTGAGGCAAAGCCTGAACTCAGGTCTTCCTGACTCTAGGCTGAGCACTCTATCTCTGAGGCTGAGTGAGATAGCTAACATTTCATCAAAAGAGAATCCAGGGCCCTTTATTTCTTAGCAAAATCCTAAAAACACATTTGAAAGGGATTTTCCCAGAATGCTTAGGCTAAATTTAGTCTGAGAAAATTCAGTAAGGCGAGATGTAAAGTTCCATGTTTGGGGAAGAAAAAAAGGAAGAAATCTTTCTCCCAGCCTGGGACTTATATCTTGAGGGGAACAGAAGAGTCTGGGTATCTGATCCTTCCCTTGCCTGCTTCCTAGAGGAGTAGACGGTGACATTTATATCTATATATTTTTTTCTCACTTCAACAGTGTGTGGTGTAAGTTGTTAGTTTAAAACTGGTTTTTGTCAAATTGCTTTCTCGTGTGTTCTTGTTGAATGTTGTTGTCCTTCCCAAGTTATTTATGTTCTTAGTTTTCCAATTGTTATTTTTAAAAAAATAAATCTTTACCATATCTTAGAATGGATTCTGTGGATTGGTTCCAAGGCAGAAGAGTGGTAAGGGCTAAATGGGTGTTAAGTGACTTAACCAGGGTCTAGGTAGTGTCCGAGGCCACATTTGAACCCAGGACCTCCCCTCTCTGGACCTGGCTTTCAATACACTGAGCCACTTAGTTGCCCCTCTTTTCCAGTTACCATTGAGTGTAATCATTATGACTCCTGTTCATCTTGTCTGTTCCATTGATCTACACTCTTTTTAACCAGTACCAAATTATTTTGAGGTTTACTATTTTGCTGTTGTTGTTTACTTTGAATTTTGGAAATGCTATCTCCTTGCTCCTACTATTTTTTCATTGCATATTTCCCTTGAGAAAGTAGACTTAAAAATATGAATTTTGTAATGAATTATATTTTATTAATTATAATTATGAAGTATGTATTATATTTTCAGTCTATAGAAAGTAACTCCCTGGTAGTTTGATTGGTATAAGCACTGAATCTAGGAATTATCAATTGATCATTTTTCCACTTTCAAAAAGGTATCCATTTCCCCCCTCTAATAGCTTCTTTTTCTTGACTATGTAGAGCTTTTGTTTTAATAATACATCTTTTTTTTGATCCACAGCATGTATTTTTCTGGGATTTCCAATACAGGTTTCGGATTCCTGTGGTTTTACTCTTTAGAATCACAGAACTGGAAAGTACATTAGAGGTTCCCTGGATTAACCCATTGCTCAACCATTTCCACTAGAATTTCTCTTTCTATTGCTATCCCTTGTTTTTCCCAATGAATAAATGCCTGTGATTGAAATGTCCTTTTCTTCAGCCAACGAAAGCAATTTATTTTGGCTTTCCTTTTTCCTGCCAGAATTTGAAAATTAATTATGTTCTATAACATAGTGGTTTGCCTATAAACAGTTCCTACTCAATTCCTGGAATCAAGACGATTGTGTGTTCTTTTCCTCATGTGTTCTGGGACTTCTTATTCTAGGAAGTACTCAGTTGTATTATCCAGAAATTTTAATGACTACTTTAAGCTACAAAATGGCGGTAGCTAGATTTGAATTTAGGATCTCCCATCTTTAGGCCTGGCTGTCCATCCATTGAGCCACCTACCTGTTCTACTTTTCAAAAAAGGAAAGAGAATAGAGTCTGCAAACTGTGGGTCAGTGTTCTTGATTCCTGGCAAAAAGTTGGGTATTCCATTAAAAAGAAGATGGAAAGGGGGGGCAGCTAGGTAGCTTAGTGGATTGAGACCCAGTCTAGAGACGGGAGGTCTTAGGTTCAAATCTGACCTCAGACACTTCCCAGCTGTGTGACCCTGGGCAAGTCACTTGACCCCCATTGCCTAGCCCTTACCACTCTTCTGCCTTAGAGCCAATATACAGTATTGACTCCAAGAGGGAAGGTAAGGCTTTAAAAAAAAATGAAGATGGAAAGGGAAGCCATGATCATTAAGAGCCAGCGTAGCTTCATCGAGGTATGGGAACACCAGACCAACCTCCTCTTTTTTTTTACAAGTCAGCTTGTTTCATAGACCAAGAAAACACTGTAGCTAAGGTATACTCAGACTTTAGCCACATATCGGCACTGCTTGTGAACATGAGAGCTAGGCAACCAAAAGAGTGAGGCGGATGCAGAACGGATTGGATGATTGAATTCAAAGTGAGCTCAGTGCCTTCTTGTCAACTCTGAGTGGTTTCTTGGGGAGCGCCCCAGAGATCTGCTCTTGGCCTGTGTTGCTTACTCTTTCCATCAATAATGTGGATGTTAAACCAAGCATTTATTAGATACCTGCTATGGGTCAGGCACTATGGTGCATTGGGTATTGGGGATACTAAGCCAAAAATGAAATAATCCCTTCCCTTAGGAAGCTCATATTCTATCAGGCAAGACTATATATATATACATTATATATGTAAGTGCAAAATAGTCGTTAAAATAAATATAAGGGGAGAGGGGACTGGCTGCTGGGGTGGGGAATCAAGAAAAGCTTTATGAAGGAGATGGCGCCTGGGTTGAGTTTGGAAGGAAAGGAGATTCTAAGAAATAGAAGCAAGGGGGAAGTACATTACAGTCATGGCTGGAGAGCTAGTAAAAAGGCCTTGAGATAAGAGATGGGCTGCCAGGGGGCAGCTGGGTGGCTCAGTGGATGGAGAGCCAGGCCTAGAGATGGGAGGTCCTAGGTTCAAATCTGGCCTCAGACACTTCCCAGCTGTGTGACCCTGGGCAAGTCACTTGACCCCCATGGCCTAGCCCTTACCATGGAAGGTAAGGGTTAAAAAAAAAAAAAGAGCTGGGCTGCCATATGTTTGGAGCAGCAAGAAGGTAGCACAGCTGGACCACAAAGTATGAGCTAGGTAGTAATAATATATAGGATTGGAAAGGTGGGTTGGATCCCGTTCAGAGAAATCATCAATGGAACCACAGATCCCATCTCATTCAGGTGTCAAATTTGTTTGCCAGGGCCCACAGCATTCTCAAGTATGTCCCCAACAAGATTGAAATTTACCTGGAAAATAGATAACAAAATAAGCAAAAATTAAAGAAGACAATTTGGAATTATGACATAAAAGTCACCAAAGTGGTCCCAGTAAAATCAACAATAGTAATGTGTTGCAAACGGTTCAAACAAAGACAGAAAAGATCCAAGCAGGGAGCCTATCAATTGGGGATTGGCCGACCAAATTATGGTATATAAATGTACTAGATCGTTATCGTGTTCTAAGAAATGCTGAAAGGAATAGATTCAGAAGAACCGGGAAGGATTTGTATAAACTAACTTAGTGAAGTGGGCAGAACCAGGAGAATAATGTACATAACTATCAAAGTGAAGGCAAACAATGGAAAGGCTTAAGAACTGTGCTCAATGAAATGACCAATCATGGCTCCAAAAGCAAGATGATGAATCATGTTTCTTCATTCTTGGCACAGAGGTGGTGGACTAGAGGTACAGAAGGAGATAAGAAAAATGTCCGGAATTGTTTTGCTTAACTATTGTGGTTTAGTTGAATAGTTGTGTACAATACTTTGTTACCCCATTTGGAGTTTTCTGGAGTGGCTTGCCAGCTCATTTGACAGATGAGGAAATCAAAGCAAAGAGGGTGAAATGACTTCCCCAGGTTCACATAGCTACTAAGGCCTAAAGCACATTTGAACTCAGGTCCTCTTGACTCTAGGACTGGTGCTCTATGCACTGTACCACGAGTTACAAGAGAGCTATTTTATTTGGGGCTTGGAGGAGTATTGATAATGATACCCACCCCTCCCTCCAAAAGAGAGCCTTGAATCCGCATCCAATCTGTTCTTGGTTTCCTTTGTAAACATTGCCATCAACTGTTCCAGGCACATCAGAAAGATGATGGGTTAAGGAGAGGAAGGAGGAAATCATGGTAGAGTCACTCCAACTTTGCTTCCTCTCTTCAACCGATTCCTCCTTGGGGTTAGTGGAAACTCTCTTTACTTTCCATTTATTGAAATCCTTTATGTTCAGAACTAGCTTCCTCATTTTGAATAGCCCCCTGAGGGGTTACCAATTTTTTTCAGTCAATCAAACATATTTTCCATGCATAATTATTCCAATTGATCAAGGAATTTTCCCACACTGATCAAAACCCTATGATTGATCTATTGGTTGATATAACTTCTTACCTGGTTAACATATTGAAACATAGGATTTTGTCACTTGCTTTAGATAGTATAGAGGAGACTTGGTTGATTTATTAAATCAGCTTTTACCTAGGAGGGCAACTAGGTGGCTTAGTGAATTGAAAGCCAGGCCTGGAGTTAGGATGTCCTGGGTTCAAATTGGCCTCAGATGCTTCCTAGCTGTGTGACCCTGGGCAAGTCACTACCTCTGCTCCCCCCCATGCCCTTATTGCTTTTCTGCCTTGGAACCAACACACAGTATGGAGTCTAAGAAAGAAAGTAAAGGTTAAAAAAAAAATCTTACCCTTATACTTCCCAACTCCCTTACTCCAAGTTTGAGATTATTGTCCTTAGAGAATCTACTGGAATGCATTTGCCAAAGTTCATTGTTTTAAATGCTAGATGGCTTTTTAATGATTTAGGAAGGTGTTATACTTCCTTTCTGAATTCCTTTCCCAATGTCTTGCCATCAATGTTGTAATGACCCTTCTTCCATATTTTCAAATATGTGGTGAAAGAATATACTGTGTCATAGTTTACAATTCTAATGAGTCAGTGTTTGGCTTGTTGTTTGCAAAAAGTCCTTTCCCCAAAATAAAACAATAAGGAAAAGAGGAGAAAAAAGAAATCAAACTTCTCTGAGAGATAGCTGGATTCCTTACAGAGTTCGTGTGGGACTCTCCCCACAAGGATTAGAAACCTAGGGTTGATTGGAAGTTACCCCCTCATCTTTTCAGTGAAAAACCAGATCAGTTTGGATTGGTGATTTGGCAGCAACACTGGTCGTTTTTTCTCTCCAATGGAAAGGAACTTATTGTGGTATGTGGGGTGGGAGAGGGGTGAAATATAAGGCTTTCAAGTAGCAAGGACTGAGTAATTAGTGCTACAAAGTTATAACTTTCTAAAATCAAATTCTTAAACTTTTTATCTTTTATTAGATTTGTCTAGGTCTGAAAGGGACACATGCTGGTGCCCAATTATTATAGTTTTTCTATTTCTATAATTCAATTAATTTTCTTTTTAAGTGCTTAGATGCTATGCTATTTGGTTTATATATATATATATGTTATATATATAATTTCATTATATCTGTTGACTTCAAGTATAATAAAATTTTATTACTCATCTCTTTTAACTATCTCTTTTACTACTGTCTAAGATTATGGTTGATAATTAAAATTTGGTTGAAGCATCATAAATTCTTTTCTAGATCCTCATTTTAATTCCCTGTGAATCCATCTTTGTCAAGTATATTTTTTGTAAATAACCTATAATTGGGTTCTGCTTGCTGATCCATTCTGTTATTTTTTATTTGCTGAGTGAGATCCTCTCATGATCATAATATGATTGACAATTATGTTTGTCCCTCAATTGTATCCTCTTCCACTTTTTATTCTCACTTCCTCCTGTTCTTTACTTTGTAATGGATAAGGAATTCCTACTCTGGATATTTTTTAGCTTAATATTTTTCTAATAATATGGCACTGAAACAAATTACAGTATTGCAAATATGGTCTGACCTAGACAACGTAGAGTAGAACTATCCCCTCGTTAGTCCTGGAAACTAAACTTATATTTTAGCCTAACTTTGTTTGTTACTCTGACTTATTTAATTCATACTGTGCTTTCAGCCCAGTAAAACCCTCAAACAAACCACCAAGTGTCAAGATATCTGCCTTTCTCTAATCTTGTAATATTACTCCCTTTTTTCCACCTCTTATTTGTAGAGTATCTTTTATGTATATTTATATTATTTATTTGTGGTAGTCTCTCGGTGACTGAGAATGACTATTAATTAATATTATTATTATTATATTATTTATTATTCTAATATAAAAGCATTATATTTATAGATCTTATATATGTGTATGTATATCCGTATACAGTTATTCCAAACTTGTCTAACATTGACAAATATGAGGATTTTCACAAAACACTAAATAAAAAAATAATACATACCAAAGCCTACATCTCCATTATATAGTTTGCACTTCTTTACTTTAAAAAAAAATTCTTATCTTCCATCTTAGAATTGATACTAAGTATCAGCTCCAAGTCATACAACTAGGAAGTGTCTGCAGTCAGATTTGAATCCTGAACCTTCTGTCCCCAGGCTTGGTTCTCTATACACTAAGCCACCTCATGCCCCAATGTAGACATGTTTTAAATGCTGCTGTCTTGTTAGTCAATCCCTCCATCATATATACTTCTTCCAATTCTCATTCAATAATTGCTAGAGATTTATACATCTAACTTTCCTAAAATTCTCTTCAGATCCTTAATTTTTAATTATATTCTTGAAATCCCTAATTATTATAACTTACGAGGTCAATTTCTCTTTGTAATTCTATTAACTTTTCCATCAAGGTGCAATGACATTCAATGCATGTACTAATATTAAGTACTAATAGAATTTCACTCTTTGGGGCCTTCAGACATAATGATTTCACTGTTGATTTCTTGACAATGATTGCTTTTACTCTTGCCTTACATGTTTGTATATTTGATTGCTATATTTGCTTTGCTGAGTGTACCTGAGATAAAAAGTTCTTTCAACCTCTCATTTTGTCTAAATCTTTATGTTTCTTATAAACAACATATTGTTGGGCTCTGCTTTCTAATCTACTCTGCTAAGTTTCCTCTAATTTATAAGTTTATTAATTGACATTAATATTCATGCTTCTGATTACTAATTATGTATTTATCTCCAAACTATTCTCTCATGTTTTGTTTCCTCTTTGCCTTTCACCACCCACTCTTTAAGGAAGGTGACAGAATTGGAATAATCTACTTTTGCTCAACTGCTCCTCTTCTCTTCCCCTCTCCCAGACACCAATCATTGGTTCTTATCCTCTTTTTTTCCTTTTAAACTCTACTCTATGACTCACTCTGAAATCAAAGGGCTTTTTGGGTTACTATTTTGTCTCTAATTCTAGCCTTTTTCACCCTTCCTGCCCCTTATTTTCATGTTGAGTTTAATGTATTTCTATGCAAAATTCATAATCTGTATAGGTGTCAAGGAAGCCCTCCTTTGTCTGGTTCATATAAGAGTGAGGTTCTTGGGGTACCCACTGCCCTGACTTCTGCCTTGTTTGTATATTATTCTTGCACAACTAATTCTGAGAAATCTCCTTTCTTCCTTTTTTTTCCCTAGCATATTTCTTTTCCCCTTCCTTTCTCCCCTCTCTAAACACCATCAAAATAGGACAGAGTCTATGACCCTTGAATACACTAAGACCTTGAATGGATACTTGAAACTTTCCACTCTAGTAGACTATAACTATTTAATTACTGTAACTCAAATGTATTTGCCTTTCTCAATTTCTCTGTACTTCTGTGGTTGCATTACAATGTTTCTATTCAGCTCTAGTTTTTAATCGGGAATACCTGACAATACACAATTCCTTTAAAGGCCAATTTTCCCTTCTGTAGAATTAAAACAGCTTTACAGAATAACTTATTCTTGGTTTCATATTCTTTTGCCTTTTGTAATGCCATATTCCAAGATCTTCTTTACTTTAGGTAGTGATTACCAAGTCTTAAGTGATCCTGACTGAGGTTCTTTGATACTTATACTCATTCTTTCTGGACATTTTTTTGACTTGGGTATATTTTTATTTGAGTCTAGATTTTTTCTTTCTCTAATTTTCAGATAGTCCTTTAAGTTGTAGATCCCCTTGACCTACTTTCCAGGTCAGTTGGTTTTGATAGATAAGCTTTCTTTCAATTTTTCAATCTTCTGTTTTTGTTTGAGCACTTTTTGCCGTTTTTTAGAAAACCTGATTTCTATTTGGTCCATGCTGATTTTCAAGGAGTCTATTGCTTGGGTCAAGTTTGCATAGCCTGTTCTAAAATATGTATTCTCCTTCCAAATGTCCCCTCCCACCAATAGCTCTCATTTTATTTATATTCATATTTTCTGCCTTTTCCTTCATTTCTTCCAGACACTTGTTGTTAATCCCTGTGACCAACCCATTTTCACCTGAGGTTATGATTGCAGTTGATGTGATACATATCAAAGCAAAGTATCTTCACACCAGTTTATTATGTTTCTATCTTGGGGTTTTGGATTTGTACGACTGTGCTCTTTCAACAATGACCAATATGGAAGTATGGTTTGCATGATAATACATGTATAACCCAGATCAAATTGCTTACCATTTGTGGGTGGGGGGTGGCGGGAAGGGAGGGTTAGACAGTTTGGAATTTATAATTTTGGAAAATGTATGTTGAAAATTATTACATGTAATTGCAATAATAATTTTCAACATAATTGAGAAAAAATATTTTAATAAAAAAAATTTTATACCTTCTATCTTAGAATCAATATTAACTGTTAGTTCCAAGACAGAAGAATAGTAAGGTCTAGGCAACTGGGGTTAAGTGACTTGCTCAGGGTCACATAGGTAGTGTCTGAGGTCAGCTTTGAACCTGGGACCTCAATCCACTGAGTCACTGACTTGCCCCAGAAATGGTTTCTTCTTCCTAAGGCCTCCATTGTTTAAAGCACTGTAACTGCTTCCTATTATGAGTTACAGGCACGTGAGAATTTCCCCTTGCTAGTTCCTTTGCTTTTTAAGAGATGAAACTATGATGAATGCTGGTCAAGAAACAACTAACTGGTCTGTTTTTGGCAAGAGGAGAGATGCAGCAGATGTCTAAATAATTGTGTGCTTATGGATCTCACTTAGGAAATTCTGTATTATTTGGGGATTTGGTGTAATAAGTATGGTGTCATCAGCCAAAAGAATTATCTGAAGGACCACATCTATAGGGAATTCCTTTTCCATTTGGACTCTGTGTAGAATATCTTTCCTGAGTGTGATGGAAATCTTTGGCAAGCAAATGTTTCCATGTTTTATGCTTGGCTGGATGTTATGAATCAAATACACATTCTCTGCAGTTGTGCCTAGCAAGGAATCTTGAACGGTCTTTAACTGGGGCATAGAAGAGGCACCTGACTGAAGGACACCCTTTAAGGCAGAGTTTTCCAAACTTCTCAGGTTCAGGACTCCCTTAGACCAAAAGAAATAGCTAGAATTCCACTTACTCTGAAGTATACAAGATAATCTAATTAAGCAACTTCTGTTTATATTCATTGTTTTATGCCTCTGCATAATCTCTGCATGTAACCCTACTAG
Source organism: Monodelphis domestica (assembly GCF_027887165.1). Classification (NCBI taxonomy): domain Eukaryota; kingdom Metazoa; phylum Chordata; class Mammalia; order Didelphimorphia; family Didelphidae; genus Monodelphis; species Monodelphis domestica. Next base: position 278,015,819 of record NC_077233.1, on the reverse strand, counting down.
ATAATCAGTATTTCAATAATAAATTGTTACCAATGACAATTAACTGGTCAACTGTATTCCCACACCAGTAATCAATAATTGTAGTATGCTTAAAATTAATTGTGTCATTCCCCGTGGACATCTTTGCCAAGGAAAGTTTGTACATGCCTTCAGTGCCGTGGAATATATCCAGGAGTTTCTGAGGCTCTTATCTCTTTTGCCTCGGAAGCTACAGAATGATACTGGCTATCCTCATTTTTACCATATAAGGAAGAGAAGGGTACGAGATGTAACAAGGTCTGTTTCGTCAAGAAAAACGCCAGACTTTCTTGTTAAGGTGTTGGGCCTTCAAGGGAGGATCTAAGCTTCATAAGAAAAAAATCTCACCTTCTTACCAAGGAGGTACCATGCCTCCAAAGGGTATAAATGACCTCCCCCAAAAGACCCCACCTGGCAGACTTCCTCTAAACTGAATTAGTGTAATCTACCTTAGATGTATCCATCCATCCATCCATCCATCCATCCATCCATCCATCCATCCATCCATCCATCCATCCATCTATCCATCTATCTATCTATCTATCTATCTATCTATCTATCTATCTATCTATCTATCTATCTATCTATCTATCTATCTATCCTATTTCAGGCCAAAGCTCAGAATCTCAGGTTTCTGGGAGTCTGTAGACCACAGATTTATGTGAAATGTGCACTTACAATAAATTTTCTTTTGTCCAGAAGCTGGCTCCCAGTATTTTTTTTTTAATTTTAGAAAATTTTATTTAGTCAATTTAGAATGTTATTCCTTGGTTACAAGAATCATATTCTTTCCCTCCCCTGCCCTCCCTCCATCCCATAGCCGACATGCAATTCCACTGGGTATTACATGTATCCTTGATCAGGACCTATTTCCATGCTGTTGGTGTTTGCACTTCGGATGATCATTTAGAGTCTACATCCCCAATCATATCCCCTCGACCCATGTGATCAAGCAGTTGTTTTTCTTCTGTGTTTCTACTTCCAGTTTTTCTTCTGAATGTGGATGGTGTTCTTTCTCATAGATCCCTCCAGGTTGTTCTGGATCACTGCATTGCCACTAAGGGAGAAGTCCATTACATTTGATTGTGCCACAGTGTATCAGTCTTGGTATATACCAGTATTTTTTTAATGGTTAAAAAATTTAAATATACTGTGGTGGCCTTATAAATTCACTGATATGGTAATGGAGAGTTGGGGAATTGTGGCTTTTAGGTGCTACATTTTACTTTACTGAGCCAAATGAGTTGTTGAAATAAAAAAATAAGCAGTCTTATATTCACTTTATCTTTCATTCATTTGTGTAACTGTGAAGATAGTTTCCTATGGAAATCCTTTCTTATGAAAGCCTGTCAGTTTTCTTTTTTAATTTTCAGAAAGATTATAGATGCAAAAGTAGTAATATGACTTACTGGCTATTTATATCTTCTCAATCCCCAGTTATTATTTATACTCCCACCAAGATCATGGCAGACCTTCTCCAACCAATTACCCTCACTGAATTTTGACTTCCAGATTCTCTCTTCTCTACCCATTGGAGAAGGCAAACAACATGATTACTGATGTACTCATATACAAGTATAGCTATAAATATTATTGAACCAAGTGGAATTGCGCGTTGGCTACTGGAGGGGGTGGAGGGAAAGAACATGACTCTTGTAAACAAGGAAAAATAGTTACCTACTCCCCAAATTATAACATCTTTAAATTTTAATTTACCTTTTTTTTAAACCCTTACCATTTGTCTTAGAACCTATCTAAGTATCAGTTTCAAGGTAGAAGAGTGGTAAGGACTAGGCAATTAGGGTTAAGTGACTTGTCCAGGGTCACATAGCTAGGAAGCGTTCGAGGTCCAAACTTGGCTGTCTATCTGCTGAGTCACCTAGCTGCCCCTGAAAATGATTTTGTTGAAAATTCAAATCATATATTTTCCTAAAGTGACAAGATGTTTTTTTTTAAATTCATGTATTCTTAGTGCTGGCCAGCGCATTTGTATAGAGTAAGCACTTCATAAATATTTGCTTAATTTAATATGTACATGTAACAAATGTTTGAGAAAAATAAAATACAAAGGAGATAAAATAAAAAGCAGATATAATCAATCTAATTGGTGATTTTATTCATAGACTCTACTAATCAATGTCAGCATTTTAGGTATTTTAGACTTGAAAATTCCTAGATAATATATGAAGGCATAATGAACTGGAGGGATTCCATGGGAACTGGAACAACCTCCAGGAATTGATGCAGAATGAAAGGAGCAGAACCAGGAGAACATTGTACACAGAGACTGATACGCTGTGGTACAATTGAATGTAATGGACTTCTATATTAGTGGCAATGCAGTGATCCAGGACAATTCTGAGGGACTCATGAGAAAGATGCTATCCACATCCAGAGAAAACGGTGGGAGCAGAAACACTGGAAGGAAAACTGCTTGATCACATGGGTCAATGGGGATATGATTGGGGATGTAGGCTCTAAATCAGTGGTTCTCCACCTTTCTAATGCCGTGACCCCACAATACAGTTCCTCATGTTACTGTGACCCCAAACCAAAAAATTATTTTGGTGGCTACTTCAAAACTGTAATTTTGCTACAGTTATGATTCGGAATGTAAATACTTGATATGTATTATGTATTTTCATTGCTACAAATCAAACATAATTTAAACATAGCGATTAATCACAAAAACAATATTTAATTATATGTTAAGAAATATTAATCTAGCAGGAGGCAGCCTGAGTGCTAGGGCGGGAGGCAAGTCCTGCCTGGGGAGGGGGTCCGCAGACGCTGCCTTCTTCTTCCTGTCGTCCCCCTCCAGCTTGAGCTGAGGTTTCACTTTGCTGGGGTTACTTGGCTCCATTATCTGCTCCAGGAGATATCCGCTCCAGGACTCATTCTTAACCCCTCCAGAGCCAGGGCCCCGGTGCTATCTCTGGGTCTCTGATTGAGTCCGGTCTCCAGGCAACAGGGTGAATCCATCGCCCCTCATAGGGGGAGGGCTGCTGATAGGTAACTAATATTAGTACAATGTGTGGGCAGCAGGGTCCCCGTTCTTTCCAAGATCTTGCTGTAAAGTAGTGTGATTTCTCAGCAGCTAAAGCCATCGGAAATATGTATTTTCTGATGGCTTTAGGCGACCCCTGTATTTTCGTCATTCGACCCCCAGGTTGAGAACCACTGCTCTAAATGATCACCCTAGTACAAATATCAATAATATGGAAATAGGTCTTGATCAACGATACATGTAAAACCCAGTGGAATTTCTTGTCAGCTCTGGGAGGGAGGAGGGAAGGGGGTGGGGAAAATAAATCATGTAACCATGGAAAAATATTCTAAATAAAAATTAAAAATATAAAAATGTAATTTTATTTGTAATTATCAGATTTTAACTTGATTTGATTCGTGTTAAAGTTAAAACACTGTTAAATTTCATGTATGTCTACAAAATAAGAGGTAAACTCCCTGATAGAATGGAAATTTCTGTCTTATTTATGACTTTTTGTATTCTTGACAGTGCTTGGCACATGGTTGGTGACCCTAGCCAAGTCACTTAACTCCAATTGTCTTGTCCTTACCAATCTTCTACCTTGGAACTGATACCTAAGACAAACAAGCCTCCTTGATAAGAATTACTGGCTGCCTCATTGAAGTAGACATGACTTTTTTGTTGTTGTTTATGCAATTTTGGGGTTTATGCAGGAGGGAGAGAACCTGGAACTCAAAATAAATTTTCTTTAAAGATATTAAGTTAAAAAAAGGGATTGGGAACTATTTAATGAAATGAATAAAATACTAAAAATCAATTACTGGATAATTAATCATGTATCTATTGATATCTTGCACTGTTATGTTAAACAGTACATTGCAAGATAGATTAATTGATCTAAGCCTCCTAATAAAATTTAAATGAAAATTACAAAAAGTTCTAGTCCCTCTTTTGGAATACTAGGGCTATTTGACTTCAAATTCCACTTTTTGAGGAACTGAGAACAGGTTATTTCTGTACTGATGAAGCTAAATACATCATGTTTTCTGTTGCGCTATCAATGCAGGCCCATTCTCCAGCCACATTAGTCATAAAATTTCAGATCTCTTAATGGCGGAAGGCTCCAACAAGATGCTCTTTTCCGTGTGTCATGTTGCAGTGAACAAATGAATGAAACTTTAGAATTTTAGAAATTTAAAATTTAGAATAGAATTTTAGAAAGCGTTAAAGGAAGACATGGCAAACCACTTCAGTATCTTTGCCAAGAAAATCCCAGAATGAGACTTCAAAGAGTCGGACATAAATGAAAATGGTTAAACAACAAATTATTCCCTTAGGATGCTTCACAGAATCATGGCAAAAAGTTGGAAGGGATTTCAAATCTCGTCCAAATTGAAAAGAAATCTTGTTTACAATATCCCTGAGGTTGTACTTGAGAATTTCCACTGATGGTGGGGTTGGTGGTGGTCATGCGACTTCCCTCTTTTCCTGAGGTCTACCATTTTGGATTTGTGGATAGTTCCATCCATTTGGAAGTTTGTCTAAATCTACTTCTGCAAATTCTACTCACTGCTCTAAACTGTCCTGTGGGGTCTCGACATTACAGCCTTTTTAAATCCTTGAAGGTAGCTCTAACATCCCCCTTAAAAATCTACCCTTTGTTTGGCTAACTGGTTAACCTAACCACTATGGATGGAATGGCCTTCTAATCCCCTTGCCATCTGGAATATCCTTCCTTGGAGGTGGTCCAGCTTGTTGATCTTACTTTCCCTAAAGTGGACACCTAAAATTGGAACAAAACATTCTAGATGTGATCTGCTTAGAGCTCAGTACAGGATGACAACTTTATTAATGAAGGTCTAAGTTGATCCTATTAGCTCTTGGGGGCTTTCATGCTTGAACTAACTTACAATCCAAGGATTTTTGTATTAATGATACTGTACCATTTTTATTTGTGATCCTGGAAAGGCCCTAGATGTAGTACCACTTCCAGAAGGAAGTAGATAGCGCAGTGTTTTGATAAAAGGCTCTGGAGTCAGGCCTGAATTTAAATTCAGCATCAGACACTAGTTGTATGACCCTGGACAAGTCACTTAACCCACTTACTTGAGTTTCCTTATCTGCAAATGGGGATAATAATAGCACTTACCTCCCAGGATTGATGTGAGGATAAAATGAGCCAGTCATTTTAGAGTGCTTACCACAGTGCCTGGTACACAGCAAGCACTAAATAAATGTTGGCTATTATACCAGGAAGGCATCAAACTCATAAATCAGGCAAAAAAAAACCCACACAAATATTTATAAAGATAAGCTCATTTATTCAAGTCATTATTGAATTTAAAGGCCAAAAAAAATACACTTCTCATCTGTTATGAATATCAAGGCTGGAATACCCATCCTCCCAGCGCTTACAATTGTATATATACACACATATACACGTGCACACACACAAAAGTTAACAAAAAAGTGCAAAGCAGAATTAGGATTTGAAGACAAACCAAATGACCACGTAACAAGCTGTTGTCATGTTTACGGTTCAAAGTAACAGCATAACACACCTAACTCTGAGTACAGGCTCGAGAAAAAACAGGCACTTGTACTTTCTTTTATGCTGAAATTATGTTGTGTGTACTTTTCATTAGTTCCCTAAAGACTTTTTCAGCCAGCAACGGAACAGGTAAACTAATAGAAACAAAAATGATACGTTTCACAGTCACAATTCACTTCTGGATAAAAAATGTGTATAGAAAACTAGACCCTGAAAGATCCCCGAGAGAGAGAGAGAGAGAGAGACAGAGAGACAGAGAGAGAGACAGAGACAGAGACAGAGAGGGAGAGAGAGACATTGAGAGACAGAGAAAGAGACAGAGACAGGGGGGTGGGGGGGAGACAGAGACAGAGAGAGAGAGAGAGAGGAGGGGGAGAGAGAGAGAACAAAGACTGCATTTCATGGACTGATGGAGTCCAGTAGGAATTTCACAGTCTGACGAACATTCAGCAACAGCTAACTCTCCTAAAGCATCTCTAGAAGGCTAGGAAATGGTCAAGGGCTGGAAAGATGTACGTTTTCCCTCGTGCAGAGAATGTCACACACTCAAAGGTTTGAAAGGAACACCAAGGAAGTTGAAATAGTCAATGAATGAATGAATGAGGTTTAAGGATTTGGTACTGAAATTAAAATAGGCACCAGAGAAGTTGCTCTTCTGGGCTTTTGCTCCCTTGTATAAGGCACTTTGTAAAACAACCCTGGTCAAAGGTGACCTGGGAAAGGAGAGAGAGCAAGAATTCTCAAGACTTGCATCCCCCTCTCTCTCAAAGCTATGTTCCTAGGGAAAGCTTTTCTGGCTCTGAGAACACAGCCGTTAGGATTAAAAACCTCATAGAACCATTTCTTTGCATAGCATAGCTGTTAGGGTAGTAAACAGATTTTTTTAAAATAACCATAAAACTCTCCTGAAAAAAAAGTTAGAACAACAAATCATGTGTCCAGTTCTTGGGACAGGGAGAACCACAGCTATGGTCTAAGACCGGAGAGGGGATCTACCCGGACTTGTAAAGGAAGGAAAACACATCGCTTCAGTTTTTTAGCCATGTGAAGGTTTCCAAGGGTTCTCCTCGCAGCAAATGGGCAGATCCGAAGGCTAGGTGGAACGTGAGACGGGAGGGACCTTAACGTCCATCGTCCCCCATTTCTACGGTCACCCGTGATGACTACGAGCTGCGCCTAGCTAGAACGTGGGTCTCATTATCTCTGCTCTAGAGTTCAGCTTTGGACCTCATTCCACGGTAAAAGCCAATCGGTTTAACCAGGCTGAATATTCAGGGACTTGTGGGGGGACAAGCTCATTTCACCTCCTGGTCGGATGTGCCAAGATCCCCAGGAACAGCAAAGCGAGGAACATGCCATGATCTCAGTTAACCCTCACAACAGCCCTGTGAGGTAGGCAGGTCGGGTAGGTGACATTTATCTATTTTACAGAGAGAAAAGGGCTCGCCCAAGGTCCCATCGCTTGGAGAGCCGGCATTGTTGGGATTCCCAAATGAGGGTCTTAGCCTCCACCCCAGGGGGGCCACAATGGGGGGAGGAGGGGGGACCAGATCTCCCTGATTGTTCATTCACACAGTTATGGAAACCATCACAGAAAATCTTGTGGGGTACAGAAAGGTTTAGGCACCCGATTTAAGTCTGTGCGAAGAGAGGCGATGAATGGATGAAAGATGCTGTTGGCAATCGTAGGAAACAGGCAGACGACAGCAAGGAAAAACTGGGCGGAAGGAGACAGGGAAGACAGGAGATGGAGCAGGAACAGTGTGAGAAATGAGGGGAGAATGAATGGGTCTGGTCACTAGTAAGCTTCTTCCCAGACAAGATGGACACCCTGTCCTGGCCAAGGGAAGGCAGGGTAAACCCAAGCAACAACGAGACGGTCCAGAGGCTCGAAGCTACCTTTTCTCTCTGTAAAATCAACACCCAATACAGCATCCCAGTATTCGCCTCCACAACTCCTAACCTCAGTGACACGGAAAACATGATCATGAAAGTGTACACAGGAAATTCAAGTTTATGCCACACTACTGGAAGAACAAGTCGTCTCCATGATCTCTACACATCGACGTAAAACCTGAATCAAAACAGATCACTGCATCCCACAATTACAACCCGATTTGTCCATTTTCAACAAAGCAAATTGCGATTAAAACATTTATCGGTCCTCAGAAATAAGGCAATTTGGAGACTGAGCACGGAAACAATCTAGCATCCGACACTTGCTCCGAGGGCTAGCGCGCCTCAGGATTAAAGTGGGGGGAGACAGAAATAGACTATGAATACTACAAAAATGGCTGTCGTTGAGCTAAACCTTTGGACAACTATTACTCGAAAAGCAAGCTGAACAGGGCATTATTTAAATTGCACTCATTCTCCAGAAAAATTTGGTATTTGTTATACTAGGAGCAACAAAACCTACCCTCTACAGTGTAGTCAAAGAAAAGACTCCTAAGCATCACCCGGGGCACAGCTCTGGTACAGAAGCTTAGGCGGAAGGGAGAGTCACAGAGGTTACTGGCATCATCAGAGTGGGGCAAAGGTCTCCCCCATAAAAGCAGGGAATGAGCCCACTGTCCTTATGGAAAAAGCGTCAGAGGAAGTACAAAGGCCAAGTCAAGGGGATCCAACAGGAGTGGGTGAGGGAGCAGGAAAGGAGAACAACAGAATCAACGGGTTCTATTCACAGGCAGGGCAGACTGGGAGAATGGAGTAAGGAATGGGTCAGAGGTTAAGGAAATAAAGGCGGATGAAAACGGGCCAAGACAGATGGTTAGAGGCCAACTGCAGACGTGAATCTGCAGAATGGAGCACCTTTTAATGAGTCTCTTTGGTTCAAGGATCTTGAGCCCTTCTCCTATTGGCCCCCCAAGACCTGAGCTGGGGAAGGGAGCCTCCCATTGTCCAAGAGCATCCTGAACTGCAGTCAGTTCCTGGTCCTTCCTACCGAAGCTGTACTAGAGCTCGCAGAGTGGTGGAGAGTCGAGGACGGTCTAAATCACCGACTCTGCTACAGTAAGGATGGATATGAGATCATCATGGTAGGTGGAGGAACGAGACGGGCAGAAGGAGAAGAGTGGGAGTTAGAAGAGAAAGGCCAATTGTTCCATGAAGAATGAATGATTCCGTGTTTCTGGTTAAGACGCCCTGAATGCAGGTTGTGGTACTGAATGATGCTGGGTCCTCCACTTGCAAGGGCTCTTCAATTTATATTCTATTTATAGTCTACCTTTGTCTACTAAAAGGTGGTTTGATGGTCTGAATAGTGTCTGGTTCCCCTCCATAATTACATGGGGAAAAGGCAGGGAGGCGGACTGTGGAAGAGGGGTAAAAGCCGTACTTGAGTGAGGACATCAACAGTGACTATGCAAAAAAAAAAGTTAGATTTGGGGCAGACACCCCCACCACTTGTGCTGGGGGTGGGAGGCATAACAGTCCAAGTGGCAAAATCCATGCACCAGTTCTTGGTAACAATAAGCAAAGGAAAAGTATTTTCTCTGCTTGCAGAGAGACCGACGGGATATTGAAATATGAGGTGAACAGAGGGATGCAGCCAGCTCTGTGGGGAGGACACTTAACCAAAAGGGAAAGGCTGGAGCAGGCAGGGTGTCCCTAACTACACCGATGGCACCAGAGCCCTAAGATGAATTAATTAATCTTCCCCCTAAGATTATCAGCAGCTAGGGAGTTTCCTGGTTCAATCTTTGGCAAATTAAAAGGGATGAAAGTAAAGTTTTGGGGTCTTACTGGATTCTAAGCTCTATGAGTCAGCTTCCAAAAAAAGCTAATGCAATCATGGGCTGCATTAAGAAGAGAGGCATCACTTCCAGGAACAGGGTGGGGATCATTCCACTGTGCCCTGCCTTTATCAGATCTTATCTGGAGTACTGCACTTAGTCCTGGGTGCCTCAGTTTAAGAACAATATGGATAAACTGCAAAGTGTTCAGAGGAAGGCAATCAGGATAGTGAAGGATCCTCAAGTTGCGTCATATGGAAGTCATTTGAAGGAACTGGGCATAGTTAGCCTGGAGAAGACTTATGGGTGACACAACTGCTGTCTTCAGGGATCTGAAGGACTCTCAGGTGGAAAGGGGTTTAGACTGCCTCAGAAAATGGGTAGAAGTTGCAGAGATAAATTTAGGTGTGATGACAGGAAGAACTTCCCAACAAGGAGAGCAGTCTAAAATAGGATGACTTACCTACCTAAATAGGGGTAGGTTGGACAACCACTTGTTGAGTCTGATGGGGATTCCTTTCATGTGTGAGTTTAACTAGAAAGGCACTAAGGTCTCTTCCAACTCTCACATTGTAGGACTCTGTGTTGATGTAATGGCAGACTTATGACTACAGGAAGTCCTGCATGGCCATGACTACAATGAGGGCACTAAGATAGGAGAATCCCATTTAGATATAGTCTTAGGATCGCTTCTTGGCCTTTTGGCTAAGATCAGATGTAGAGATAGTCTTAGGGAATAGGAATAGTCCATGTATTAAGAGGTGCATTAATAGTTTACAGTAAAGCTTTAAAAAAATTGGAAAGTTCCTCTGTCTTACTGTCCAATCTTTCAGGGAAAATATTGGTACAGGAGGCTATTGAGATACAGATAGGGTGGGCATCTGAACCCGGAATCAGGGAACTTCAAGACTCTTTGGCAAAGAATACAACTTCAGGCTGAAGGCAAAGGCATCCTCAACTCAGTTGCCTGCCTGCCCCATGACAGCGAGAATTCTCCCTGTATAGGGTACCATTTTAGTGCATAAAGGGAAGCTATGAGATATACCACACCATCAACTCACAACCAGTCTACATCTAGGATAAACCATGGTGGAGATCTGGGATAGACAAGCTTCATTGATGCCAGGAGAGAGCAAGACCCATTTGGGATTGGTGATGGACAAGCTAGGCTCACTTGTGGCAGAAGGGAAAAAAAAAGAAATGTTCAAATCGAGTCCTAGGGGAAATCCACCTGGGAGAAGACACAAGGGACCAATCTGCCAAGGCCAGCCAAGCAGATTCAATCAAGGCACAATTGGGGAGCCAGAACCTAAGATCATAGCAGCAGAGGACGAGGAAATGAACGAGAAGGTTGGAGTCAGAGCAGGTTGATGCCCGACAGAGGATGGGGATGATGGATGATGCTGACTAAAGCCTTAAGGTAGAAACCTGCAAAAGGAAAGAGAGGGCTTTTCAGCAGCCCCCTGGGGACTTTCTCTAATACCTCCTTTGGTTCTTAAAGGGCCTTAGCCCTTACTAGCTGATTGGGACCTGGCAACTGATTTCCCAAAATGTAAACTTGTAAACCAATTTTAGCAGCATTTTCCAGTCCTTCATAAAATTAAATATTACAACAAATTTAAAGCAAAATTCTTATATATCACACAAAAATTTGGCAGATTGATCATTTGGAATTAACCACCAATCACTGAAGGTAGAATGCAGTGATTTTTAGCTCTTTGCAATGGACAACTTATTGCAGGGTAGGCTGTTAAGAACCATAATCAGATCGTCTCCAACAAGGGCATAAATAACCAACAATGCTTATATACAGTCTCTTAAAACTTACAGCTAGAAAAGTCATGTGCTGAGTCAAGTTGGGGGCAAGAATCCCACTCGTCCTAGTGATTTGGAAAAGTTTCTGAATAATTACATGAGGCATTCTTGTTCTGATTGTAGTAAAACAAAAGGCAAAGTTGGAAAAAAATCCCAGCAAGTTTACAAAGAGAGGCAACATAGGTCCTTGATTGTTTTCAGGTCTTTCATTGAGCACACTTGGACGCTAACTTGGTGACCCAATATCCACTGTGATTTTGGTATAGAGAGGGTATTTTTCAACCGCCAAAAGCTGGTAGGTAAGTGAGTTCAAACCGTCATGGTTCATGGTCTGTCTAGTGTGTGCAATTCTGTCAAATCTGAAAACAGAAAAAAAAAAGACAATGGTGTCAAAATCCAGCTCTGATGAAGAGCTACCCTTCTCTTCCTCTTTTCCTTCCCTTATCCTCTCTGCTTGGAATGACTGCCAATAGCAGGCATTTGAATTAATCTAGCTGGAACAAGAGGAAAGATATTCTTGAATCGAGACTAAAGATGGTTCATTCATTCTTAGTTCCCAGAGCTCAGGATGGAGCAAAATAAAAAAGAATCTAATCTAAGGAGAGGATAACCTCATGACACAAATACAGCAAACTGTCAAAGTGTCTCCAGTTTTAAATCTAGGCTGCTATTCTAGTCCTCCTCCCACTCTTTTCTCAAATAACTAGCTCTTGAATGTCTAAATGCCATCAACTTAAACCCTCCAGAAAAAGGAACGAAGAACACACCTTTGTGGATTGGGCTCATTTTTTTGATCTCTTGAATGGCGGATCATTCGACATTTTCCAATGACAGCATTTGGGCGTGATATAGACATGCCTTTATAAATTAATCTGTAAGTGTTTTTAAGAAAAGAAAATAGTCATTCTCACAAGGAAATGGTAAAAAAGTAGTAAGTATAATACTTTCTGAAATACTGGTTAGCGTGGTACAATGATTTGCCAAGTAACCCTTTACTAGGACAGTGTCAGATAAATGACCCAATAACTACTTAACTCTTTATCACAACTTAACATTTTGTAGTTACAGCCATTCATCAAACAGAAAGATAATGGAACTTAGTGTGACCAGACAGGACTCTTTTCCCCGTCTGCCACTCTTTGAGCTGAATTTTTGTTTTCATTTTAAAAACAAAAGCTTTCCCTTGAAAACGTGACTCTGTGTGATCGAGGCTGTCAAAAGTTAAAACATACAAACTCTACTTTTCATTAAATTCACCTTATTTCTATTGTTAACTTCCCCCCACAAAGCACGTTGATAGCACTTACTCATGGTTTCTTAGAATTCAATGATTCATTTAAGGGATATTTATTTGGTAATCTATTGTGTTCAGAGCACTGCACTACGTATAAAAAAAGACAAAAATAAATAAAGCCTTACTCTGCTCTCAAGAGGCTCAAAGCCAGAGATAAGGAAAGCAAACAAAAACTGATATTGCAAGATGAAATGTTTTATCGATCGAAAAGTTATAAAGTACCAGGAAAATTCCCAAGAGGGAGAGATAAAATTTTAGTTAGGAGGGTTAGGAAAGGATTGATTTCATGAAAAGGAGAGCATTTCAGTTGTACCTTGAAAGACAGTTAGGTAGGAGGCAGCTAGGTGAATGTGGCTGGGTATAAATTATATAAGGGAGAGCATTGTGGGATGTGGTTGGCAAGGAATACCTTGAACACACACACACACACACACACACACACACACACACACACACACACACAGGTTCGTTATGACTGCGGATGACAAATGTTAACTCTAAACCACGAATGTGAGTATATGTAAGACATACTTAAAAATGTGCTTTTTGATTTTTTTTAACCAAACAATTTAATATAAACAATGTTTTTTAAACCTTCACAAAATACCCATCAGTAACATTTTGGAAACTGCTTTCATAATAGATTTGGATTTTATAGACAAAGGTAATTTTCATAACCACATAAACTGACGAGTTTTATTAGACTATATAAAGTTGAATTATAAATTTCAGGTCCTTAAAAAAACAAAACCAAACAAAAGCAATTTTAGGATATTACTCTAAATTGATTAGAATGACAAAAATGTTAAAAGCTAAGATAGAATCCAATGTGGGGAAACAAGAAGTCTACTTCATTCTTAGTGGGACTAGAGACTGAAGCAAATATTTTGGAAAGCAGAATTATAATAACCCAATAAAATCATGAAACTAATCATGCCTTTTTTGCCTTAGGAATTTGTCAGGCTTCTACTTTAAAATAGGATAAAAAGGAGAAAGGGATCTATTTGAACAGAAATATCATAATTGCTTTATTTTTCATAATTAAAAAATTGGAAAAATCTGTATTTCCAATAGCTGGAAAATGGCTAAATATAAAAATGATAAATGTGAGACACAAGGAACAACAGAAAGATAAAGGTGATGCAGAATGAAATCAGCACTGTATACACAGGTATAATGTTTTGTTAAATTAGAAAAAAGGAAAAGTGGGGCTAATGATGCAAGTTTCTGATGGATCTAGAAGTAGATGAAATATAAAAACATTTTATTGTTTGTTCTCTTTTGATTCCATCTTTCTTAAAGGCCATGGAATTTGGGTAAGATTTTCTCCCTTGTTTTCTATGCTGATTTGATTGTTTCTGTTTTAAGTTCATAATAATTAAAAAAAATTCTTTTTTCCATTTCTCTCAGGGTGATCCAGCACTAGAGACCCACAATTTGGAAGTGACCAAAGGAAGAAAGAAATGTACTTTCTAAGGGTGGCAGACATTTTTTAAAATGGCTATTTACACACAAGTTGAACAGATATTTACCTGTTATAAATATCATCATCTTCACCTCCCCAACCCCAATAGTTATTAGGAAATCCGTTTATTTTGAGGAACTGTTCTTTACTTAAAGCAGAGACACCTCCAAAATATTGGTTATAAGGTAATCTAGAAGGAGGAAAGAAGTAAAAAGATAGTTAGTACAAAATAGAGATTTGGGTGATCAATCACTGATAAATACATTTTTAACACTCATTTTTTCTCTTCCATTTGAGGGGCAGAGAGAAGAGGAACAATTTCTCAAAGATTTTATAAACAATCTAATTCAACAAAAATATCTTTAAAACACACACACACACACACACACACACACACACACACACACACACACACACAAAACCCCTTTACCTTCCATCTTAGAATCAATACTGTTATTGGTTCACTTGCCCAGGGTCACACAGCTAGGAAATGTGTCTGAGGACAGATTTGAACTCGGGAGACTCCCATCTATGGGCCTGGCTTATAATCCATAGCATCACTTAGCTGCCTCCAAAGATATAACCTCTAAGGATGTCAACATCAGAGCTCTCTTTTCTTTCAGAAAAGTCAATCCCTTATGAAAGCCTTCATCAAGAATTAGTGGCTCAGGTAGGACATAAACCTATTTTTTTCCTTCACTCCAAGGTCAGAGATTTCTCTCTCTAGATTTCTGCATTCCCAAGTATCTAAAAGTACGAAGTTATCCTCAATGAGGCTCCACTACCAATGGATACGTCTCTTACAAACTAAATTAATTTTTAAAAGTGAAATTAAATGAGGAAGAAGAATGGGGGGAGGGAGATTGGGGCCACTCCTCCCCCCAAAACAACCCCCCACCTCATAGAAAGTGAAAATACCTTTCGGGAGGAGGGAAGAGATGCAATCTGAGAATTCACTAGTGCAAGGAATTCCAAGTGGAACATCTCAAGATCTACCAAAGCAACTTATCTTCTGCAACAGAAGAGTACTAGTGAAATGCCTAGAGGGCACTGGCCCAAATCACAAACTATCAGGAGGTCAGATTAGGATCTTATCCTGCTCCAAAGTCAGCCCTCTACCTACCATGCCAAACTGCTTCTACACTTCTTAAAACTTTGACTTTTCTTTTTTTTTTAAGTTCATCTGAGGGGCAACCAGGTGGCTCAGTGGATAGAGAGCTAGGAGGTCCTGGGTTCAAATCAGAATCAATTCCAAGACAGAAGGTAAAGGTTTAAAAAATGTCCTGCTTTTATAAATATATAAATATATATATATATTTTTTTGTTTGTTTGTTTTATTTTTTTTAAAGTAAAAAAATTAAAGAGGGCAGCTGGATAGCACAGTGGATAGAGAGTCTGGAGTCAGGAGGATCTGGGTTCAAATATGTCTTGCTGTGTGATTCTGGGCAATTCACTTAATTCTATTTGCCTCGCTCTTGCCACTCTCCTGTCTTAGAACTGGTATTAAGACAGAAGGTCAAAAGCGAGAAAGAGGGAAGAGAGGGAGGAGGGAAGAAAGGAAGGCAAGAAAGAGGAAAAGGGAAGAAGGAAGAGATGAAATAAGGAAAGAAACAAAACTCGATTTCAGGAAGTTGTCTAATACATTACCACACTAACTTTGTCTGAGAGAGGAGGTAATATTACACCCCTTTAATCTCCTGCCTTGATCATTATAATCAGCATGTGTTCTTAAGCATGCAATAAGATGGAAAACAAATGAATATAATTTAACCTTCATACCTGAAAGTTATCTTACCTATATCCAAATTTATCCATTGACACAGAGAGGTGTCTCGGCTGATCAAAACACCTGTAGGCATTCCTGTCATCCATAGGAATCAGATCTACATCACTAAATATAAAGCAGTCGTAGTCGTATTCTTTCAGGGCTTCCTGAAAGCCTATATTCAGAAGCTTAGCACGATTGAATGTTTCTTCGCCATCCTGGTTTAAAAACAAACAAGCACTCATTAAAGTAACAAAAAATCCCAACATGGGTCCTCCCACCCCTGGTTCATCAATATACTTACCTAAGTATCTTTACTACCCAAGAGCATGACAATTCATAGGACAAATTAATTATGACCAACCATTACATATTTCGAAGTTCAAAGTTTCACCAAAATGTTATAAATAAATAAAATGATCGGACAGTGACCATTCGGAGCCCGCACTCCATTTTTCTCTGTCCCATGCCCCAGGAAGTGTCTGAGATCACACTGGAACCCAGAACCTGGCTCTCAACCCACTGAACTAGCTGTCGGTTCCTTCAGGTAATCACTCTTGACATAACTGGACAAATATGGAACTACCATAAATAAATCGTGCCACATCATCGTGTTCAATTTCTTATTTAAAACATTGGATACTTAAAGCAAAGCCCAATGATGGGAGGTACTCCCTTTCCTGGGAAGCTTTGGGGAAATCTCTGGGTATTCAGTGAAGTATAAAGGTCAATTTAACTTCTTTCTTTAAAATGTCACAATAATAAGGTTCTTATCCTGGATATGCTTGTGTTTTAAATCGTTTACACTTACAAGCACCTCACCACAACTAAAAATGAATGCTGTGAGATTACAAAAAACAAATGACTTCGAATATGGGATACAAGGAGACACCTCCTTTGGCTCCTTTGCAGAGACAGGGGTGGGAACTTTCCACAGATGTGGAATATTGCATTATAATGTCAGATTTTTTTCATGGTGTTGATCTTTTGCTGAAAATTTTTTGTTATAAGGGATGCCTAAGGAGGAGAAGTGGGAAAATATAAAGGTTATACAAAAAGAAAAGATTTCCATTTTTACAAGTCTTTTTTTAAAAGTCACTTCATTTCCTTAGGACTAAGGTAGAATGAAATGATATCTAAGGTCCCTCCCAGGTCTAAATACGATGATGCTATGATGATGCAACCCCAGTGGAGACTAAATTTACACTGTTTTATGAGCTCTTAAGTGTTATAGAAATATAAGATCACCTCTAGTTAAAGATTCCTAGTTATCTTTCCAATGCCAGGTGTACAAGTATAAAGTGTTTTGTTTTTTTTTTTTTTAAATCTCACTTCTAAAAGCCAACAGTTCATTCTTGGAACAAAGGATTCCTTTGATCAGTATTACAAAGTACTCAAAATTCAGTTCCCAGCATGACCACTTGTGTGAAAACCAACCCATAAATAAGCCAAAACACACATTTTTGTTTTCAAAGGAGTGACTTTTCCTATATGGTGTTTAAAAACATCCTTATCTATAGCTAATGTACCCAAGTTTGTTTTGCTGACCTAATTTTTTGCCCCTTTCTTTTAAAAATTCTTTCATACAAAGGATGGCTTGCTAGATAAGGAGGACATAGAGACCTATTCGGAAATGAAGAGATACCAATAAACCCCCCCCAAAAAATGTCCCAATCTATAGCTTTGTCCTGTTTAACCAGACTTCCAGGATCACCCAGGCTTGTGTGCAACACCCAACAGGGACCTTATTCCACAGAGACCCGAGAGAAGAAGGTGAAGGAGGGCAGAAAGCAGCGAGTCTGTCACAGGATTAACATTCAATCTTTTTTTCCTTTGGTCTCATGACGAAAGTATTTTATAAGTAGCCTATGCTGACTCTGGGTGAGCCCCCTCGGACTTCGCACCAAATGGTCACCTGGTTTTATCACAATCCCAGGCTGTTTGCTTGGAAAGCACATGACTGCATTTTGTCTCCCAGACACAGAATTGTCACATGCCTTCTCCTAGATTAGTGATTTCATGGTAAAAACTTTGCTGCTTCTTGTCCAGAGACTCCAGCACTGATGGATTCCATCAGAAGATTGCCTTCAAGTACAAAAAGAGCTTTCAACGAAAAAAGAGTCGGAATCTGTGGCTCTCTTTGGCCCTCCAGGGCTAAATAAGGAATAATGTTTTAGAATATTTATTTTTGTCATCGACCCCCTTTAAGTCAGTTTGGTGAAGTCTATGGACCCAGGAAAATGCTTCTAAATGAAAACCGTCCAGGAAATCAATGACACTTATTTAATATTTTAAATATTAAATTTAAAAATGGAAACAAAACCCAAAAGTTCTTAAATTTCAGGAACCTCAGCTTAGAACTCCTCAATCAAACTGCTAAATCTAATGAAAAGGACATCAAAGTAGAGGCAGCCACGTAGCACAGTGGACAGAGAGCCAGGCTTAGAAATGAGAGACCTGGGTTCAAGCCTGACTCTGAGGTCAGGGTCCTAGCGGTAAGACCATGGACAAGTTCCCTTAATCCTGATGACCTAATCAATCCTTGCTGCTCTTCTGACTTAAAATGGATAAAGACAGAATCAGAATGTAAGGCTTTAAAAAGAGGCGGGGGGCAGTAGGGACGGGCATAGAAGAGATCCACGAATGACTTCAAGACCAACAGGAGCTCTCGGACATGACAGCAATGGCATTTGTGCAGATCTTTGATCTCCAACGAGCCCAAGGCTAAATAATAAACCCCCAGAAAAAGCAGAATCAAGTCCTATCAGCCTCAAACTGCACCCAAAAGACAACCAGACACTTGGAGGCACTGCGAGAGGAGACAGACAGAAAGACTAGCAAGAGGGCAAGTAAGACAGAAGCCTAGACATGCTAAGAAGAGGATGCTCTGGGGCAATAAGCAGAAGTAACTCAGAGTAGCACTCTGACCCCCACTGAACTGAGGGGCCAGAAATCCTTAGACCAGAGGCAATGAATGTTCTCAGCATTCTCACCGGGGCTCTGAAAAGAACTGAGAAGGAACAAAGATTTATTAAAAGCCTCCCAACAATCTTGTGAACCAGGTCCTAGTAATGATCCCCATTTTGCAGGTGAGAAAACGTAGGCAGAGAAAAGTAAAGTGACTTTCTCAGAGTACACAGGTAGCAAGTTTTGGAGACCAGATTTGAACTCAAATCTTCCTGATACTAGATGCAATGTTCTATCCAATGAGACCAACTTGCTGCCTCTTTGGGAGGAGGTAAGTCGATTTTGGATGCAAACACAGGAGATGAGAGAAACATAAAAAGGGGCAGCTAGGCCTGGGATCAGGAGGGCTTGGATTCAAATCTGACCTCAGATACTTATTAGCTGGGTGACCCTTAGGCAAAGCCACTTGATCCTGATTACCTAGCCCTTGCTATTTTTCTGTAGTACAAATGGTACAAAGACAGAAGGTAAGGGTTTAAATAAGAAAAGAGGATTTTCATAATGGGAATGGGTTAAATGATGATGAAGCACTTATAGAAGGAGAAGAGACACGACCAGAATCTCATTGGTTTATAGGGTCAGGAAGACAAGCACAAATTTTGGGGGTGGGGGGTGGATTTTGTTCTAATTTAATGGTAGTGATCACAGAAGAAAAGGAAAGGGAAGGAAGAGACAAGCAATAACCTAAGTTATAAAGGGGGAAGAACAGATGGAACTTCCTATTTCTCATGAAGGATATACAAATCTGGATGGGGAGAAAAGGCAATGTGTGTACTACACTTTCATCTAAACTATAAAAGGAAGGTCTCTGGCTCTGTCACACACACACACACACACACACACACACACACACACACACACACACACACACACACAGAGTTTGGTGTAGAAGTTAAAAACCCAACAAGGGAACTGATGGATACAAGGAGAATGAGGACTTCAGAGAGAGAGGAGAGTCACAAGTGAAACAAATTTCAACTTCCGAGGATAGATGGCGAAAGGGGATAGTGATTTTTTTTTTAAAAGGAAAGAATAAGGACCAGCAATTAGGGTTTGGGAAAGAAGAAAAGAGAAGCAATAGAACAGATCATTTCAATTACAGATCATTAATATCAATCCTACATTAACAGAGTAACAGGATGAAAAAAGGAAAAAATAGAAGGGGATCAGCACAATTAACAATCTTGTATGGTGAGACAATAAAATAACATCAATACGTGCACTTTTGGGCATAGTACCAACTACTTGAAGGAAAAAGTAAACCAAGTATAAGAAATAAATGGCAAAAAATAAATATTTGGGGATCCCTTATAGACTTGTTTAACATTATTGAATTTGACCAAGTATATTCAATATTGTTAAATTTATTAATTATTATATACATATTAATTGTTAATTCAATAATGTTAAACAAGTAAGTAGTTTGGGTATTGAATAGAATTTTAGCAAAATTAGATTGGAGAGATTTCCTGCAATTAATGAATGGGAACAGGGAGAAAAATTTAGCTAGTTGGCAACTTTATAGAAACTGAGCCAGAGCTTAAAACCACATTATAACAAATGAAGAAAAGGTGAAGTGTTAAACCAGCAGAAACAGATTCTTGCAGGCTGCATACTGACTTAGAAAAATACAAATGAACATGACCTATGTTGTATTGTATTTTTATTTATTGTGTTTAACATTTCCAATTACATTTAATTTAGTCTTACAGTACTTGTTTTGCTAGCTCTGAATTGGATATTTCTGTATTAAATACATCCTTTACTGACCATAATGCAAATAAAAAATGACAACCAATAAAGATCCTTTAAAGAAAGTTTCCAAATATAAATCAAGACCAAATAACTTAAACCTAAACCTAAAGAACAAACTAACAGGTAGCCATAACAAAGAAAATGACAATAACACATCAACATTTTTGGGATTCAGCCAAAGCAGTTTTTAGGAGAATGAGAGAAAGTGACGGTTGTTCATCATTTGTATTGGAAGAGGACCAATGACATCCTAATGCTCGGGTCAAGGTACAGTGTGTGAGAAAACATGCTGGAGGACGTGGGTCCTGGTTTTCAAAAAAGGTAAGAGAATGAAATCTACAAACTAGAACTCAAAAAGCTTAATTTGGAGTCCTGATAAAATTCCAGGAATTATTAAAAGTCAGCTATCTAGAAAAGGAAGTCGTGACTGCAAAGCATCCCCATGACTTCATCGAACACAGGTCATGTCAGCCTCATTTCCTCTTTCTGAGAGTGGTAAAACAAATGCAAAATGCTCTCTCCTCAGACAGGGTTGGAGCCAGCCAGAATGACCAAGAACCAATCATCAAATTTTCAGTGTGAGCATTTATACAATTGGAAATGGTACAAACCAGGGCTGAATTATTGTTAACTGTTAACAGGTCCCTGCCACAGAGGCTAGTTTTTCTCTGAAAGGTCAATGAAACAGAAACCTGTACACTTAAATATATCCAAGAATTAAGGTTTCACAGTCACTTAAAGTATAAAAAGAGGCAGCTAGGGCACAAGGGAGAGAATGCTGGACTTTGGAGCCAGAGGACTCACCTTCCTGAGCTCAGATCTGGCCGCGGACATTTCCTATTTGTGTGACCCTAGGGAAGTCACCTATCCTTGTTGCCTCAGACCTCATCTGTAAAATAAGCTGCAGAAGGAAATGGCAAACTGTTCTGGTAATTTGTCAAGGATATCCTAAATGGGGTCAGGAAAAGGTGAATATGTTTGAAAAACAACAATTTGAAATATAGGATTGATCAGAAGACCAACGTATGGAAATGCTGGTAAAATTGTGATGGGATATTTCCTGAGTCCTGGGAGAGGCGAAAGCTATTTCTTCCCTATTGACAGACAGAGACAAGGAAGTCCAGTTCTTCTTCCAACAACTGTTTGGCCAGTAAAGGAGGAAGCTGGCACTTGCCCCCTTACGGCAGATTTCAGGGAGCTAAACATCCTTTCCAGACCTGGGGAATGTGATAGTGAAATCTGTGACACCACATAGTGTACAAGCAGTAACACAGAACTCAGCAGAACAGGGAGGGAAGGGAGTATCAGAACTAGCTGGGCACCAGCAGAATGGGCAGCCCTGAGCAGTCAGTGTAATACATCTGCCAGAGGCCTTTGGTTACAGTAACCTCAAAATCTCCTCCATTTTGCTTCTAGTATTCTATTCAAGGATTAAGCCTGTGTTTGCTCTTCCCCAAGAATGATGGGTTAGACTCAACAGCAGCAGCCTGGAAATCCCCTTGCTGTTAACTAGTGGGGTTGTCTCTGTGATCTCCCAGAAGCTGTGGGACCACTGAACTCTGCCCTAGAAAAAGGAGTGGGGCTCTCTAGTCCAGCCTACAAGATTATCAAGCACAAATGAACTGCTTTTAAATGAAGTCCTCATCGACCCTCTTCCCACCCTTCCGTATTTGAGCTCCCGTGTCCAAGTTAGCAAGGTGTGGAGATTGTTGCAGAATTGGCAGGTGTCCTTTCCCTGGGATAGACTGGGCAATCCTTCTTAAGAAGGGATTGTGAGATCAAGACTTAGATTGGTTTGACAGCAAGACAGGGAAACTAAAATTCTGCATGACTATGGAGAGAGGATTTATCTGGAACAAAGAGGTCAATGTCTTAGCTAACTTGGTGGTAATCCTAAACCTCTAAATGAAAATGACAAAAAGTCTCTACCATAGAGGCCTGGAAGGATGCCCCTACAGCAGCAATGGTTTGGAGTCACTGATGAGGTCTCCCAGAGGAAGAAGGTTTTGCTAGTGGACCAGGGCTAAAGGCCAGCTCCAGAGCAGGCTGTATGAGGATCAGTGACTATACCAGAAGTGATCTCTGCTAGGGTTCTTATGTTCTTGGTCCTGGCCATTATGTAGCAGTAGAAGCAGAAAATTCATTGTGACTTGCTTCTAACAGAACTTCTTTCCTGACCAGATTTAGCATATTGTCCTTCCAAAGCAGAGAGAGAAAAGTCTCAAGATTTCTGGTTCTAGTTCCTTCAAGGGGCCGATGTCTTTTTTGATGTCTCCTTTTCCAATCCTAACTAGACCAGAATGCACACATTCCCCAAGGTCAGGGAGGTTCAGTACAGTTTATTAATTAATTAAGTGGTGAAAGAGCTCCTGGAAGACCATAATAATCCTGCCATCAATAGATATGATGTGATGGGAGCATAATGATGACTGAAAAGTTCTGCTCAAAAATAAGGATAAATTTTCCCTTAAAAGTTAATGAAATGTATAGCTGAGATTCTATTGCTTGCCTCCACATGAAGTGGTGGAGGGACAGAGTTAATTTAGGACTCAACATTTATAAACATGATCATTAAAAAAATTTACATTGATTGAAATAAAAAAACCCAAACCACTTAATGGGGCAGCTATGTTGATTGAAATAAAAAAACCCAAACCACTTAATGGGGCAGCTATGTAGCACATTGGTAGCCTGCCAAGTCTAGATAGAAAGGACCGGGGTTTCAAATCTGGCCTCATACGTCCTAGCTGTGAGACTCTGGGCAAATCACTTAATCCCAATTTCCTACCCCTTACCACTCTTCTCTTTTAGAATCTTATCTTAGTATCTATCCATAACTAAGATATCGTTTTAGTATCTATCAATACTTAGTAACAGAGACAAAAGGTATGGGTTTAAAAAAAATAAAAGATAATGAAACCATCTTTATTTTTGAAATGAGGGGGCAGCCCTTCAATTGGGGAATGGCTAAACAAATTGTGATATCTGCTGGTGATGGAATTGTGCTCAAAGGAATAATGAACTGGAGGAATTCCATGTGAACTGGAACGACCTCCAGGAGAACATTGTACACAGAGACTGCTACACTGTAGCACGATCTAATGTAATGGACTTCTCCATTAGTGGCAATGCAGTGATCCTGAACAACTTGGAGAAATCTACGAGAAAGAACACTATTCACATTCAGAGGAAGAACTGTGGGAGTAGAAACACAGAAGAAAAACAACTGCTTGAATACATGGGTCGAGGGGATATGATTGGGGATGTAGGCTATAAATGAACATCCTGATGCAAACACCAACAACATGGAAATAGGTTCTGATCAAGGACACATGTAATACACAATCAAATTGCACCTTGGCTACCAGAAGGGGTGGGGGAAGGAGGGAAAGAATGTGATTCTTGTAACCAAGGAATAATATTTAAGTCACTATAATATGGCAAACTAGTCGGTGAGAACTTAGACAGCAGTAAACGTGGTAGAGTTCTCTGGAAAAACACAGGGGGAAATTGTAAAAACAAATTTTTATACCGATTTTAATAAAAAAAAAAAAGATGGGTATGGTATCCAAATGGAGGAGCGAATAGAATGCTCCATTTGGAATGTTTGAAGTCAGGAAGTTTCTCTTCAAATCTGGTCTCAGACTCATTAGCTGTGTAGCCCTGGGCAAGTCACTTTACCCTGCTTCCCTCAGTTTCCTTATTGTCAAATGAGCTGGAGAAGGAAATGGCAAGTCACTTCAATATCTTTGCCAAGAAATCCCCAAATAGGCCTGTGAAGACCTGGATGTGACTCAAAAAACCCAGGCCAGGGAGGTAACAACAAAACAAAAAAGTATTTCAAGAGTTGTCCTGTGGAAAGAGGATTCGATGTTTTCTGCTTGGCTCTTTGTGAGTAGGATTAGAGCAACGGATAGAACCTGTAGAGTGTTCAATTTAAGAACAAACTTTCAGCACCAGTTTCTCCCCCTTGTTGGAGGATTCCCAAGGCTTGCCAGCCAGTATATATACACAATGGGAGAAGTTGACTTTCAGATATGGTTTGGGCTGGTTGGTCTCTGCTGATACCATTAGGAATTCTTAGTCATCACCGGAGTGGGTACAGGAAGAATGCCAGCACCCAACTGGCACTGTGTCAGCGGAAGGTGGCAGCCGATCAGCTGTCACTGGAAGCCACAGCTGGGTAAATAGAGTCCTGAGGAAGAACAACCCTATTTCAGGCTCCACACCATAGAAGGGAGCACATTCTTTTCAGGGGATCCCACCATGGATTAAATGACCACCATGGTCCAGGAAGGGGTAGACCCAATTCCTGCTTAGAAAGTGTAAAAGCGGGGGGCAGGTGGGTGGCTCAGTGGATGGAGAGCCAGGCCTAGAGATGGGAGGTCCTGGGTTCCAATCTGGCCTCAGACACTTCCCAGCTGAGTGACCCTGGGCAAGTCACTTGACCCCCATTGCCTAGCCCTTACCACTCTTCTGCCTTGGAGCCAATACACAGTATTGACTCCAAGACAGAAGGTGAGGGGTCAAAAAAAAAAATGACTATGATATCGGTTCCCTGCCATGTTGACTAGCCAATATTTGATGATGATATGAAAAATCTAATAGTCTTCACAACACATGGAGATCATTACCATGCTCAGACAAGAAACAAGCTTTGGGTTATTAAATGGCATTGGCTTTTGCGGTCCATGAGCCCTGAAGATATAATAGAAAAATAATATCAGGGGATAGAGTGCTTTTAAGGTCAAAAGGTAACTAACAAAAACCTAAAAGGCCTCCTAAATATGTTACCACCCACACAAGCAGGCATACCCACACGATCAACAAAAGCTGGAATAATTAAAAAAAATTACAAGATTATACCCCCCCCATTGGAATTTTCTGGTAGGGCTGACTGTCCACTAACAAACATGGACAATTGTCCATAGCAAGATTGGAAAGAAATTGAGGGATATTTCAGGGCTGACAGGATGAAGATATTCTTACAGTCATTAATTTCTGTTGGGGGAGGGAGGTGGGAGAAAAATAAAAGCATTACAAAGCCCCACAGGAAAAAATTTTAATGAGTTTTTAGACACAAAGGGGATATAAAAAGATATCAAGAAATATACAATTGTAACAGTCACTATCTCTAAAAAAATGAGGAGGCAAGTGCTTGAAAACTTTGAGGGAATAAAGGGGGAAAAGCAACTATATTACACATTTGCCAGCCCCTATTAAAAAGAATTCTGCCAATTTATGCTAGAGAGATGCATGTAAAATACACACAATTTTAAAAAACCACCTCTATCTCTTGATCCTTTCAAATAAGAGAGTCAACCATCAACTAAGTAGATAAGACTTCTCCAAAGATTCTAGAAAACATTAGTCTGAGATGCACAAATTAAAATCACAAATATATCTGCCTCAGTTTCCTTAACTGTAAAATAGGGGTAATATAATCCCCTACCTCAGTTATCATGAATATCAAATGAGATGTTTTGTGAAGCACTTTGGAAATCATAAAGGGCTGTGCAAATACTATTATTATTATATTATTCCATCAGATTTAACATAGTTTTTCATGCCATTACAGTACCTCTCATTTTAACTAGGAAATCTCAAACACTTTAAGTCACTGTACGTACATTTATATGTAATTACAACAAAAGCATCTCAAGACATAAAGTCTGTAAATAAAAAGATGGGTTCAATTAGCCCAATGTGAATCCTCACTCCTAACTCTATATCCCAAATTTCCCACAAATATTTTTTTGCTCCCCCCCCCCCACAATGTAACAGGGACAAGGCAAGTGGGGTATAGTCCAGGGGAATCTACTAAAGATGTCACACAGTAAAGAGATCTGATTTCTCTAGCAAATCCAGCTTGGAATTGGTTCAGGGGAAGCCGAGGGGGAATTTTAGAAATGTCCAGCAAAAATTAACTATTTTAGGTCTTTCTTCCTACCATACATATTTAATATCCCCTCATGTATACCTTATTTATTGAAAAGTGATTTGGATGGGCAGGTAGATAAGCACAATGGATAGTGTTGGGGCTAGAATCAGGAAGATTTTAGTTCAAATCTGGCCTTAAACACTTATTGGGTGAGTCTGGGTAAGTCATTTAACCCTGCTTGCTTCCCCCTCTAAGTGACTTGGGCTCTCAATCAATTAATTAATGAATCCATCCATCTATCCATCAATCAAAAAGCATTTATTAAACACTCATTATGTACCAGGTAATGAATATACTAAGTCCTAAGGCATAAACGAAACTGTCCTTGTCCTCCAGTTTATATTCTAAGCTTCTTCCTGCCACCACAGCAGATAGTTTTTTAATACCAATATTTTCCAGGTGGCAAAGTTGAAGAGTGCTGGTTTTGGAGGCACAGGATCTAGGTTCAAATCTCTGCTGACATTTAGTGGCTATGAGACTTGGAGCAAATAATATGACCTTACTGAGCCCTGGTTCCACCCGCAAAATAAAAAAAAAGTAAACCTTATGGAATTGTGCAGAAAATGTCTAGTTTTCACAGGAGAGAAAAGGAATATATTCAAATGTCTCTCCTATTTGCCAGTAGCTTTAAGTCTCTGCAATAAACCTAGTAAATCTAGGGTCTTAACTCTTTTATGCCAATGGGTAATAAATTAGTACAGGAATAACTCATCAAGTTCTTCAAGTGCAGTCACTAAACATTTTCTTATAGCAACCCCTCAACAGAGCAAAAATTCATATTCTTCATACAATATAAAACTGTCTATAGACACAAGCATATATTTGTAGCTATAAATATAAATTCATAGACCTATGAACATAAATTTCTCTGTAGCTTTTTTCCTATGGCAGGAGTAAGGGATCAATTCACAATGACTTATTAAGGACCTACTATGTGTCATGCATTGGGGATACAAAGAAAATTAAGCAAATGGTTGGACAAGAAAATAGGTCATGAGATAGTATGGTTTGGGATACAGATAGATACAGATAAAAGTACTGAATGGGGAGGTAAAAAAAAGAAATCATAAAGATATTTTATTTTTAAAACTCAGTGTTGGTTTAGTAAGAATTCTTTTACTAACATTGTGTCTTTAAAACAGATTCTTGGGTTCATAGATTTAGGACTAGAAGAGACTTCAGAGGCCAAATGCCCAAATCTCACATTTTATAGGTGGGTAAACTGAGGCACAGAACTAGATGGATAGAGAACTGGGCTTGGAATCAAGGACTCACCCATGAGTTCAAACCTGCTTCAGACATTTACTAACTATGTGACTCTTGGTAAGTCACTTAATCTGGTTTGTCTCGGTTTCTTAAATTTGTAAAATCAGCCACAGAAGGAACTGGCAAATTACTCCAATATCTTTGCCAAAAAAAACCCAAAAGGGGGTCTGAAAAATGACTGAACAAAACCTGAGGCCCAAGGAAGTCAAATGACTTGATGTTAGCATGCCAAAAAATATTCTTTTTTTCCCAAAGCTGTATAAACAGTCAATTTTAAGAAGACTGAAGAGTCAAGAAAGGGGAAACAATTTTCTTTTTACAGATATCTACACATAGTATTATTGAGGATCTAGGGATGCATCCTGATGCGATCACATCCCTTTTCTAATCTTCCATTACATGTAAGTAACTTTACAAATACTTTCCTGGGCCTAGCTTAGCATGTGTTACATTGAATCTGTGTTTTCTAAATTTCAGCAACAAATGAGGTTGATTTAATGGCATGACTTAAATGTGGACATTACCAGGGCAGGAGGAGCAGCAGCAGCAGCAGCAGCAAGGACCCAGGCACACCTTCCTTCTAGCAGATGGAAAGTACAGGAGAGAACGTAGGTGGAGAGTAAGAATCAGTTCACATACAGTAACTCTTTTCTTCAGGTTTGCTTTGCTACAGACAGGATGAACAAGTAAAAGCAACATTCTCCCACTAAAAGGGAGGGGAAAACACAAAGAGGAAGGGCAAATTCAAGGAGAGAAAGACAAGAAAAAACGGTCAAGATGGCAAAGAAATAAAGGTGCTTTCCTAGCAAACCTCTGTCAAAATAGCAAACACATTTCAAATAATCCTTACTGTTTGGAGAAATGAGGGAGAGAAAAAAAAGAATTATTTGAGTTAGTTTCTAAGTCTATAACTTTTCTCAGAAGAATCAAATCTTTAGGGAGACATGTCTTTGGGTCTTTAAGTAAAAGGATGAACACATTACCACTAAATGATCAGAGTGAATATTAAAATAGGAACTTGGTGGCAGACTTATAGGAGTATATTTAATAGTGCATTCATTTGTTCTTTGACCTGTTTCTAGGTCAATTGCCTGCTACCTCCAGGGCACTAAAGAAGAGATTGGCTGAGAGAAGGCTGAAAAAAAGATTATGATTCTCTTCCTTCTTATCGTACATCCTTCTATCCATATTAGGGCATGGGGGAAGAAAATAATTGGATGCCTTGTCTCTGCTTAAGAAATAGAAACGCTAGGGCAGCTAGATAGTTCAGTGGATTGACAACCAGGAATAGAGATGAGAGGTCCAAGGTTTCAAATCTAGTCCTAGTCATTTCCTGCTGTGTAAAAGTAGGCAAATAATTTAACCCCAATTGTCTAATCCTTACTGCTCTTCTGCCTTGGAATCAAAACTTAATATTGATTCTAGGAGGAAAGGCAAGGGTTGTTTTTTGAAAGAAAGAATGAGAGAGAGAGAGAGAGAGAGAGAGAGAGAGAGAGAGAGAGAGAGAGAGAGAGAGAGAGAGGGAGGGAGGGAGGGAGGGAGAGAGAGAGAAGGGCAGAGAGAGAGAGAGGGAGGAAGGGAGAGAGGGAGGGAGTAGGGAAGCAGGAAGAAAGGGGAAAAAAATAGGACACACTAGAAACAACAACAAATGGCACTGGATCAGTATTTAGGTGATTTGCATTAAGATCTGACCTTGCGCTAAGGTGGAAGGAAACACAAAGAGAAAAGAGTTTACCACGAATAACTAAGTTTTGTAAGTAAGAAAGTCCACAAAATTAATAGCATCCTCTGAACAGATAGGATCAGGTGTGGTATCTGGTAGTGCAAACATCTGTCCAAATGAAATATCAAGAAGTATCAAAGACAACTGGGGAAAATGGGGGAGACAACAACCAACAAATACAGGTTTATTCAAAACTTCTCAGAGAACGTTAGCTTGGCTTCATGAAGGCTACTCTTTAATTCTGAAGGAAAAAGGCTACTTCTTCCCCATTTAGACAACTATTGGTGAAAAGACAAAATTTAAAAAAAAAGGAAAACAAGATAAAAACTGCTCAGAAAAGTCCAAGGATTACGGTAAGGAAATTCCTAAAGTAGTACAATATGGGGTTTGCTTATAAGGAATGAACAGTTCTGGATCCCAAACCTGGATGTGTCATATGAAATTTCCTAATTACTTCAGGAGTAGCAATATGGGATCATAAACAGAGCTGGCCTCAGGGTCAGGAAGACCAGAGTTCGAGTTCCAGCCTCAGACACAAAGAGCTAGTGTTCCCAGGGAAAACTCACTGAACCTCTTTCCCCCTTCCCACTTGACCTCTAAATGCCCCAAGCTACTCCCTAAGACATTTTGAGTTTCAGAAGGGTGGCTGATTATATTGGGTGAAGATTCCTCACTTGGAATTTTCTTCACCACTGAAATCTTAGGGTTCAGTTTCTTTTTTTTTAAATTCTAAACATAAGAGTGGGAAGGAATTGGCTCAGAACCTCGGCATAAACTTGTTTCTCCCCCCTTTCCTAGTGTTCTTCCAAACGCAACAATCTATACTTTATCTTTTTGGTGCTCAAGGTTAAATCTTTAGTATAGGTGCTGCCCAAGTGAAACCTAAAACATTTAACAATATGAACTCATTTAAACAAAGTTACAAAACGTTACTAAAGTTGCAGGTTGCTCCCTTCCATTCCAGGCCAGGTTTCTGATTTTTTAAACCCAGTAACTTCAACTAGAACAATTACTTGAAACAAGGATTAAAAACTAGATTCACAGGGCAGCTCAGTGGATAGAGTCAAGTTTGGAGATGGGAGCTCTTCCGCTCAAATCTGGCCTCAAACACTTCCCAGCTGTGTGACCCTGAGAAAGTCACTTAGTCCCCCTTGCAGAGCCCTTTATCACTCTTCTGCCTTGGAGCCAATACTTAGTATCAATTCGAGGATAGAAGGTGAGAGTTTAAAACACAAAAAAGGAATTGTTGCAAAATGACAAAAAACAAACATGGCCCTAAAGAAGTGACATGACATGGCAACATACACTCACTCCACTCCTTTGCAGAGATGGTTTGTCCTGTGGGGTGCTTTGGGGACTGCTTATATTCCCAGCGTTTTTCAGCGAGTTCATTAGCTTTGCTCATTTTTTTTCTCTTTTTTTCCCCCTTTAAAACATCTCCTTGGTCTGGCATTCAGTACCCTCAACAGCTGGACTCCAATAGATCGTTTCCGTCCTATCTCCCCCATTACTCCAATCATTCCAGAAGAGTCCATTTTACTCCCTCAATGCCACTGTTAATGCTCTTAATCCATTTCTATATTCCCACCCCATATCTCTGGTCTGTTGAAATCCTACCTATGAATACCTACCAGGAAGAACTCCTCGATGACCTCCCCAGATCCCCAGATCAACTCATCTAGGAATTGAAGCGTCCCTTGTTTGTGCCTTGCATTCTCCTCCCCCACTAAGTTCACGAGGGGGAGGGGCCACATATTGTTCATCTCTGGACTTGCCAGGACCTAACACAGTGCTCTGGGTGGAACAGAAGGTGCTCAACCTTGAATGAATGTCAGGCTGTTATTGCCGTCGTGACCGACTCCCTGAGCCCGTTTGGGGGTTTTCTTGGCAGAGATACTGAGAGTTCTTTTTCCAGATGAAGAAACTGAGGCTGACAGGGCGAAGTGGCTTGCCCAGGGTCAATAGCTAATAAGGGTGTGAGGCCAGGAGGAAACTCGGTTTCGGCTGACTCCAGGTCTAGGATTCTGTCCACTGTGTGTAAATGACACACAGATAAGTCAATGTCACGAGTGTTGGCAGTTCAAAGCAAAGTCAGAAATCACAACAGGTCAGAGGATAGGGTAGAAGCGAATAAAGACCTGGTGGAAAAGGCTGGAGAGAGGAGAGAGGGAGAGGACCGGGTTCCTCAAAGGGAGCTCCAAGGACAAAAGAGGCAAGTAAATAAGCGGGTGCCCTATCAAAGGCAGCAAAGTAGAAAGCACATGCTAGGGAGCTGGGAGATAAAGCTGGAGAGGTACAATGGGGTCATTTGAGAAAGTCTGGCTCAACAGCTTCATCTTTATTCACTGCTTATCAACCTTTTTGGTCTCGGGACTCTCCCTTCCGCTCTTAAAAATTGTTGCTGCTCAGTGTTTCAGTTGTGTCTTGGGATTTTCTTGGCAAAGGCACTCGAGTGGTTTGCCATTTCCTTCTACAGCGAAGGAAATGGAGGCACACAGGATAAAATGACTTGTCCAGGGTCACAGAGTAGTGTCCAAGGCCAGGTCTGATGTGGATGACATATTCAAAATGTCAATATCTCAGTATCATCGTGAAAACAGTTTTGACCTCAGAGGTCCTCTGAAAGGACCTGCTCCAAGTAATAGGGAGCAGAGAAGGTGTCTGGAGTAAAGTAGCAACAGGATACACACAAGTGTTTTAGGAAGATGAATCCAAAAGCAGTTCTGGATCTGTGGAAGAGGCTGGAGGCAGGAAACTTGCTTTAATAAGGCTGAGAAGGCTTTGCAGGTATGTGGTGTTAAGTCTTAAGGGTGTAAAAGAGGCTGGGGGTGGCAGTAAGAAATGGAGAGGAAAAGATGAAGCTGAGAGACATTTTGATAGAACAATCTGTACGATTGGATAGCAAGTTTCTAACCTTAGACAATGGGAAAATAGTGGCCCTACAGAATGAGTATGCAGTAAATTGAAGATGCTCCATTTAATAAAATTCTCTCATTTTAGGACCCTTCAAGGCCACCCACAATTGAGAAATAAACTCTTCTATACACTTAATGTGTAGAATACTCATTGGCTGTGTGCAGGGCATTTTGACAGTGAGTGTTTATAACTAGACTGCCCGCGTGTCTTTGTCACTAGCAAATAAATGTGGGTGTCTTGTTGTCAATTCAAACGGAATCTATCTAAAATGAAAATCAGAGTCCCTTCAAAGACAGCTTCCCCTCTAGATCATCGAATTGTATCAAGGGAACCACCATGGTTATCATTGCTGACGTTTACATAGCACTTTAAAAAGCCATCCAAGTACTTTAGATCTCTTTTCTCATGTAAGCAATGCAACAAACACTCTGAGGTGAAGTACTAAGTATTCTCTTTTTACAGATGAAGAAACCGGGGCTCAAAGATTTTAAGGGGTTTTCCCATCGACAAGAGCGATGAGGTAGTACAGTGGATGGCGTGCCGGTCAGGAAGACTCATCTGAAGTTCAAATTTAGCTTCAGACACTGACTGGCAAGTCAGTTTCCTCATCTATAAAAATGAGCTGGAAATGCCAAACCAGTCTAGTATCTTTGCCAAGAAAACACCAAAACAGGGTCTTGAAGACTCAGACACAAGTGAATCGACTGAACAACTACGACCCACTGTCAAACAGCTAGTAAGTATTAGCAGGATTTAAACCTGGGGTTTTCCTAATTTCCATCCCCAACACTTTATTCACCATGCCAAGTGGCCTCTCCCAATTCATTCAGTTCCCTCACTCTCCCAGCAATCTAGTTTTAAAGTCCCAGGCACATCCTTGGTTCCCCATTATGCATTCATCATGTTTCTGATTCTTCTACTTTTTTCTTTATTTTTTTAATGACAATTTAGCTCTGCCTCCAGTATACCTCTGTATATTTCTTCCCACCAACTTCTTTCACACACTACCACCATCTTCCTTAATTTGTATCACATCGCTTCCTTCCTCAAAACCCCCAAATGGCTCTCCACTGCCTAAAGCATAAAGTTCAATGCCTCTGCTTGGCACAAGCGATTCTCTACCATCTACCACCTCCCCCATCTCTCCCACTCCCCTCTAACTTCATTCTTTCTTTATTCTAGAACGTTAGGCTCAAGTCTTTCCCAATCATCCAAAGCTGCACTCTTATCTCTGAACTTATCCAATCCATCTTTCAATTCCACCATATAGTACCTTGGAATGATTTTCATAAAATTATGAAACTTCAGAATTAGAGAGACCTTAGACAGCACGTAGTTCCATCCCTTCACTTTACAGATGAAGCAGTTGAGTGATGCCATAACCAGGTGACACCATGAGGTTTTTTTTCCTGTATGACCTGCCTATTTTGAAGATTCAATTATAAATTTCTTTAAATCCCCCCAAACAAAAGAACCTAGTGTAATGCATGTACAGAGTAGAAGTGAACAAGTCCTTTGGCACTGGTCCGCTTGTTTCTTGATATCGATGCTGGTACTCACTAGTTTGGATTAGGGCTTTCCCAGTATTAAATAATACTAACATGATGTAAGTTTAAAACAAAATGTTGGTCAATTCATGGTAAAACAAATATCTCTGTCATTTCTAATGAATTTAAAAGAAAATGGTACATAGCCAGAGAGCAGACTGAGCGGAGTTAGATCACAATTTACTAGTCATTTATATAAAGGGTAAAGATATCAACTATTTAATAAAACTAAAAAAACAAACAAAACCAAACCACCCCACCGACTAATGACAAGGAGCAAGCAACTGTTTATAATCAAAGGAGTAGGATCCAAAGCCAGGTACCAAGGCAACTGACTACCCCATTCTAGGTCTCATTTCTGCAATACAAAGTTCTATCACACCATTTCTAAGATCTCTAAGCACCTACAAATCTTATGATACTGGACAATAAAATGAATGAGCTAGGTTAATGTTTAAAAAGTGGGGGGAGAGGGGAGGAAATAACTTCTGAAGAGAACAGCTCAGTGCGTCCACATTTTGACTTCCAATTTATGAACTCTCACCTCTTCATTCACTCTTTTCCCACAACATTAATATAAGATCAAAGCCTGTTGCCAACTTAATTCATTACAGATCTAGTATTCCCTAACCTGAGGTAGCACTGACACGACACCCAATAATGTACTCAAAGTCACATTATCTATTATCTCTTACCTGATTTATCACATATATCCCATAATCCAGCTGCTGACGCTGTAGAAAGGGGTGGAGATAAAAGAGCCAATAACGTAGATGTTCATCCCGGTTCCTGAAGGGGATAATAATGGCCACTTTTTGAAGTGCTCTGCAGTCTTCTGGGGTAAATCGACCTCCGCGCCTCAATTTAGGATTTTCTTTCACTATGGTTTCCAGATTCACAGGGTGCACAAACTCCACGTTTAATGGGCCAACTGAGAAAGTATAATAAAGACAGGATATATGAGCAGGTTGAAGAATGGCATGGGTTCATTTATAAAACATTTACTAGCAGGATTCAAGTAAAAAGGTGTTATTTTCTTCTTTTCCCAAATTACATGAATTATATTCTAAATGATCAAAGTCAGGGCACATATAGCATTTCTCTCCCCCTCACCATTATTCAATTCAATATAGACACACCAGGAGACTATCCTACACGTAAAAATATATTAGATACTTGAATCCATGAGTTGGAGGCACAGAGCTTTGGAAGTCTATACCTTTTCAAGACTAGCATTCATGAATCATGAGTCTTTGGCCAGTATTCAATTAAATATAATCAAGTGTCGAGAGCATCATTTATGGTATAGCCATAAAGACTTCCTAGATAAGGTGGGATTTGACAATTGTCAGGAAGGGAGAGAGGGAAGGAGGAAGAGAGAGAGAGAGAGAGAGAGAGAGAGAGAGAGAGAGAGAGAGAGAGAGAGAGAGAGAGAGGAGAGAGAGAGAGAGAGAGAGAGAAGAAGAAGAAGAAGAATATGTTGAATGTGGAGAAGGGCAGGAAGGAGAAGCAGTTTAGTTCAACTTAGGCTTAATCCAACAAATATTTATTATTCCCTAGTGCTTGGCACTGTGCCTAGAAAATAGTAAGCACTTAATGGCTATTTATTTTTTTTCCCCTCCATCCTTCTCATCTCCTTTCTTTTCTTTTTTTTTTCTTAAAGGCTTACTCTATATAAGGCTCTATGTCAGGTAGCAGATGATACAAAGATAAAAATAAAAACAATTCCTGTCCTCATGGAGCTGACATTCCACTGGTTTCAATAAATGGTACATATTATGGAATAAGAAACAAAGTGACAGATAGATTGACAGATATGGGTATGTAAGCACATCTATGGACCAGGTTGTAGAGGGCCTTAAATACCAAAATAAAAAACTGAGTCAAATTTATAAGATCACAAGTTATTCTCCAATTGATAAATGGTCAAAGGACAGGAATAGGAAATTCTCAGATGAAGACATTAAAACTATGAAGGAATGTTCCAAATCACTACTGATTAGAGAAATACAAATTAAAACCACATCATATCATCAGAGTGGCTAATATGACAGAAAAGGAAAATGACAAATGTTGAAGGAAATGTAGGGAAATTGGGACACTAATGCTGGAATTGTGAAATCAATGATCCCAACATTCTGGAGAGCAATTTGGAACTATGCTCAAAATGCTATAGAATTATGTATTATGTGCCCTCTGACACAGCAATATCACTAGATCTGTATCCCACAAGAGATTAAAAAAAAAAAAGGAAAAGGACCTATCTGTACAGAAATATTTATAGCAGTTTTTGTGGTAGCAAAGAATTAGAAATTGAGAGGGATGCCTATCAGTTGGGGAATGGCTGAACAAATTGGGGTGGTTGTTTTTTTTTTTAAATTATAATTAATTAGATGATTTTCCATGGTTACAAGCCTCATGTTCCTTCCCTCCCCTCTCCCCACCCCCCTCCCATGGATATGACACACAACTCCACTGGTTTTAACATGTGCCATTGATCAAGACCCATTTCATTATTAGTATTTGCACTAGGGTGATCTTTGAGAGTCCACTTTCCCAGTCATAGCTCCACCGACCCATGTGATCATGTGGTTGTTTTTCTTCTGTGTTTCTACTCCCACAGTTCTTCCTCTGGATGTGGATAGAGTCCTTTCTCACATGTCCCTCCAAATAGTTCTGGATCATTGCATTAACACTAGTAGAGAATTCCACTACATTCGATTGTACCACAGTGTATCAGTCTCTGTGTACAATGTTCTCCTGGTTCTGCATCACTTCCTGGAGGTTGTCCCAGTTCCCATGGGATGTGGTGGTTGTTTTTAACCTTACCTTCTATCTTTGTATCAATTCTAAGACAAAAGGGCTGGGCAACTGGGGCTAAGGGATCTGCCCAGGGTAACACACTTAGGAAGTATTTGAGGATAGATTTGAACCTAGGTCCTCCCAACTCCAGGTCTGGCTTTCTACCCACTGTGCTACCTAACTGTTCCAACAAGCTATGATATATGATTCTAATGGGATATTACTGTGTTATAAGAAATTAGAAAGCCAGAAAAATTTGGAAAGACTTTTATTAACTTATGCAAAGTGAAGGAAGCAAACCCAGGAGAACATTGTACACAGTAACAGCAATATTGAATAACGAATAGCTGGGAATGATTTAACTATTCTTAGCAATACAATGATACAAGACTATTCCAAAGGATTTATGAAAAATGCTATCCACTGTCAGAGAAAGAATTGATGGAGTCTCAATGTTCAAAGGGTGCCACTTTTCTTTAACATTCCAAGGGGGGGGATATGGAATCTGTTTTCTTTCACAAGACTAATTTAGAAATATTTTCTACATGATTACTCATATATAACCTATATCAAAATGCTTACTGTCTCAGAGAAGGGAGGGAAGGAGAGACTCTGGAACTCAAATATTTAAAAAATAATTGTCAAAAAATTATTTTTATATGTAATTGGAAGGAAAAATCTTTTAAAAATTAAAGGAACAAAAACAAATTGGACTAGGGTGTAGAGATGTTGATTCTGTTTTTAACAAAGAAACATTTCTGCTTAGAAGGAAAGAGCAAATTCAGCCAAAGTGAACCCATTTTCATTTATCTTGCTACTTTTTCTGTACTTTAATTTAAAAACATGAAGAAAAATATAATATTAAGACCAACATTCTTATATTATAAAACTGTTACAGTGAAGTAAATCAATAACAGTAAACAGCTACATCAATAATGAAGACCTTTTCATTGATATTTTTACTTATAATAACTTGTGATCACTTCCTAAAAGTTGATTAAAATTAAATACCACAATATTTGATTGATGAAGAATACATCCACATTATTTAGCTAAAATGGGAATAAATGTAATTTAGAATTAATAAAGTCCCTATATGGCTTTCAGGATGCTGATTTTAATGTAATTATTAAAATTCAACTATTGTACAAAAGTTTACAGTTAGACATCTAATGTTTTACACGAATATAGATTTAAAAGGGTCTGGAATTTATTTTATTAAAGGAACAAAAAAAAAAGGAATCTGGGACACAACAGTAAGAAAAAACAGTAGTCTTTTCCAAAGTTTTTCTAGTTGGGAGATACACATAAAACACCACTGAAAATGAAAACTAAAATAAGGTAAAACTATGATTATACCTATACTAATCAAGCAACTTCCCCATCATGGTCTTCGTACCTCCACTCTGCTTGCTCCCATCTATCTTTAGGATTGGTTTCTACAAAAATAACAAGCTCTCCCCTTGAATCTTCATGGTGTTTTATTGTATTATATCCAAAGCACCTATGTAATATTTCACCTTATAGCTATTTGTGTTTAAGAATTGAATTAAAAAGGCAAATACTAAGCTAGAAAAGCAAGATAGAGTCCCTGATCTCAAGAAATTCATAGTCTAATGGGAGAGATAAAAATCCCATGGTCCTTAGGATGCAGTGGCAAAGCAGATGTTAACTTATTTTCTTTAACATCATTACCACTGATAAAATTGTTATTTGTTTGGTGTTGAGTCATCTAAAGGGCCAATAATTTTGGTTAGGAACCTTCTCTTCTGGGTCTTTAGTAGTAGTGATTGCTGGAGGTGGGGGCTCCATCTAGCACCTGTGCAGCAGAGAGATGCCATGTCACAACTCCACAAAGGTTATTTTTCTCCCTGTTACCCTGCAATCCCCAGAGACTTAGCTAAGGCTTGTATCACCATCTCTTCTTCCTCCTCATGCAAGCACCTGGCCCAGTGCTCTGCAAAGGGTAGAAAAAATGTTTGAATAAGACTTATGTTAATAAGAGTCTGGCCAAACATCATAGAAGTGGGAATGAGGAGGAAGGAAGTAAATAAAAGATTATTTCAAAAGAACTGATAGGATGCAGTGACCGATAAAATATAACAGATGGAGGAGAGACTAAGACTCCTGTGAAGTTTCTTTCCCAGCTTGGGACACCTGATTCAAGTCCTAGCTCTACCTTTTCCTATCTATTTAACTGTGGGGAAATCAATTCATCTCTGAGACCCAGGTTTCCTCAGTAGTAAGTTAAAAATGAAACAAATTCACACTACCTACCCCACAGGATTGTTTGAGGAAAATGATTTCTAAACCATGAAATGCCATTGATGGGAAAAGATGGGGGGAATTAAGGACAGCAATTGGCAGCAGAGGAAAAATGGGTTTAATTTTTTTGGATCTCCTGAATTTGAGACCATAACAAGTCACCTAGTTTTATTAGTATTTGGTTGAATTATAAGTAAGAGGCTGAAGATGTCAGAGAAAAGATAGGAGTTAGTGTCTACCTCTTCCTTTTACAGATGAAGAAACTGAGGCTCAGAGATGTTAAAACAAATATTTCCAAGAATAGGTAGCAACAGATTTGGCCAACACTCAAGTGATACAAAGGAGATGACTGGGGGAGGAGATAGAAAGGCGGGGGGGGGGAGGGGGGGGGAGATCTGAATAGTAAAACATCAGATAACAATTGTTAAAAACTTTCTGCATGGAATTGGAAAAAGGTTTTCCAATTTTTCCGGTTTTTTTTTTAAAAGACACAAAGGAGAGTTTCTCTGACATTCTTTGCATCTAGTCTGATCAGTCTATAATGCCAACAAATACATCTGGAGCAAGTAACTTCTGATTATTTATGTGTGCTGTTTTTAAGCTGAATTTAAGCACCTAAAAAGCATTTCCATATGCCTAGCAGAATAGAAAAAAGAACTGTACACGAAACTTGAAACAAGTACTCTTTACGAAAAAAGAGTATTCCTTTAGACTTTGTATTCCTGCCATCAAATGTTTGGTTTTGAAACTTCTGAATCATTTTAGATGTACCAGTCCAGAAACTGAAAACTGGCAGATGGTATGAAATGAGGATGTAGCCCTTAATCACAAATACCCTCTCTTTCATTGTAACATCTGGTCTAATGCCCAAGGATACGTATGCGGAGGGGAGGGGAGGTGAGAGGAGAGAAAAGGAAGGGAAGAACAGAAAGGAAAGTCACATTTCAAAAAGTCTGTCTTAAAGATGTAAACTTAGTTTCTGTCGTACTCTTTCTCCCACAAGACTGAGCTATAGCGATTCCAATAAGCAACCAAACTAGCAGAAGAGGTATGCTTCCTTGCACTAAAAACTGTAATAATATATAAAAGAACACACAAAACTGCATCTACATAGGAAAACTGGAAAGAATGTACTGTCCTGTGTCAGTATAACTGCCAGTTTTTCCATAGCATTTTAAAGTCAGTTACAACTAAATTGAGGCTTAGATAAAAAGTTCTCCTTTGATA
This sequence comes from Monodelphis domestica, assembly GCF_027887165.1. Classification (NCBI taxonomy): domain Eukaryota; kingdom Metazoa; phylum Chordata; class Mammalia; order Didelphimorphia; family Didelphidae; genus Monodelphis; species Monodelphis domestica. The sequence goes on along the minus strand of NC_077233.1, from coordinate 277,975,779 downwards.
TTGCTTATTTTTCTTTTCTATGTTCCCCATTTGTCGACTTAATTCCCTGGTCTCCCCCCACCAAATCCTTTCCCGTCACTGTAAGTCTTGGCTTCCTGCTGCCCCTCATGCTACCTTTTATTCCTCTCCAGGGTCCCTAGCTCCATTCATCCTCCCTCACCTTGAAAAAATCATTAATGAACAAGGTGATAAAAACTCCTACCAAGGGCACTCAAGATAAGAGGTTGTGGAGGGACTATTGAGTCAGCCCATGACCGTGGCTTTTCTAGCTGATGGTCAATATAAGAAACAGGCTAGGTCTCTCAATTAAAACCCCCAGTGTCTAAAACAGACCTCAGAAAGATCAATGATTAAGAAAACCAAAAGAATGAGAAATAAATCCCTCCAAAGTACAGTATTATTTATTTTCGCTTTTTAAATAGCCTGAATGCCAAAATAAGGAATCTAGAGGGCGAAAATGTAATTAGATGTAGGTAGGAAGTAAGCACAAGGAAACACTATACACCAACACAACCTTAAGAACAATAGCATGTATGTGGTACTTTAAGGTTTGCAAAGAACTTTGTGTGTAAACTTAATTTTTACAAAGATCCCCATTTGAACATCACAACAATGAGGCGAGTGCTTTTATAATCCTCATTTTACTGATGGGGAAAGCTGAGGCTGAAAAGTTCTGATTCATCCATGGTCACAGAACTAGACAGTCTAAAAGAAGGTTTGAACTCAAGTCCAACACTGCATCCACTGACACCTAGTTGCCTAGAAGCCAGTAGGGCAGGATAAAGGAGTTGTACCAGCAACTCTACCTTAAACAAGAGGTCCTCCTCATTTGTTCAAATCTGACCACTTCCTACCTGGGTGACCCTGGGCAAGTCACTTAACCCCCATTGCTTAGCCCTTACTGCTCTTCTACCTTGGAACCAATACTTAATATTGATTCTACGACAGAAGGTGAGGATTTTTTAAAAGGAAAAAATTAAACTCAAAAGAAACTCAAAGTTATCCGACTGCTCCTTTTTAGGGGCAACCCCACTCCCATTTGAGGTCCTGTTCTCTTTTCTTTATATACTCTTACTTAGAGACCTCATCAGCACCTGGATTCAATTCCCATCACTAAGCAGATGACTCAGATCTCGATCTTGCCCTGGTCTCTTTCCTGGATTCCAGTCATCTATGTCAACTGCTTAATTAGACATTGAAATAGTCTATGTCCTCGAGGCATCTTCAGCTCACAACATGCTCTAAACAGGACCCCAGGGTCCTGTGCCTCCAACCCACCCCTCTTTCCAGATAATGAACCACAATCCTTGAAGGCTGCAGCCTTAGTATGAATCCCTGACTCCTCACAGAGCCAGTCAGTTACCTCTTTCTCCTTCAGATTCCTTGCATTCACACCTATCACCCTCATTGCCCCAACGTTTGTAATAGCTTCCTTCTGGGTCTCCCCGTCTCAAATTTCTCCCTACTCCACTATATATCCTCCATAAAACCCTGAAAGAAATTCTCCTAAAATCCAGGTCTGATCATGGTTTTTTTAAAGGTGTCCTTTAGTAATTTTCAGTCACATCTGATTCTTTGTGATCTTTGAAGTGAGGGATGGGGGGTGGGGAGAAGAGTTTTCTTGGCAAAGATCCTGGAGTGGTTGACCACTTATTTGGTCATTTTCAGTTGTGCCTGACTCTCACTGACCCTTTTTGGGGGGATTTTCTCAGCAAAGATGCTACAACGATTGATTTTGTTCAACTGTATTTGACTCTGGGATCCTTTTTTTTTGGGGGGGGGGGGAGACTTTCTTTTTGGTTTTATCTTGAATAACAAATTCCCAAAGTTATGATTCATGTTGTCTCCCTTCTTCTCTTCCCCCTCCCAGAGTTGACACCATATTCATCATGCAAAATGTTTTTATATTATCCTTTTTTTTTTAAACCCTTACCTTCCATCTTGGAGTCAATACTATGCATTGGCTCCAAGGCAGAAGAGTGGTAAGGGCTAGGCAATGGGGGTCAAGTGACTTGCCCAGGGTCACCCAGCTGGGAAGTGTCTGAGGCCAAAATTATTCTTTTTTTTTTTAAGTGAAAGGTCATTTTGTTCAGCTGTGTCTGACTCTGTGATCCTTTTTGGGGAGCTTCTTGGTAAAGATCTTGGAGTGGCTTGCCATTTTCTTCTCCAGCTCATTTGACAGATGAGGAAACTGAGGCAAAAGAGATGAAATGCCTTGCCTGGGATCACCCAGCTAATAATTATCTGAATGCAAGTTTGAGCATTGATTGGTCCTTTCCCATCTTCCCTCCTCACACACAACACTGGGACTCCCTCTTGGTTTGAGGCTCCAATATAAATAAAATGCTTTGGGAGACTTAAAGTTCTTTATTACACTGCTCCTTTCTACCTTACAGTATTCTTATTTTTATCCCTAAATTCTGTATTTCAGTCATCTTGGCCCCATCAGAAAGCAAGATCCTTATGGACAGATCCTATTTCACTTTGGAATTTGTCTTGGCATTTCGTAAAAAAAGTGCCTGGGACATAGTATGTGTTTAATAAATCATACTGATTAGAGACTGGTTTCATGGCTTTATATGTATAAATGAATATTCCATTTCCTGGATTTTCAGTGGGTGGGGAACAGGCCGAAGGGAGAAAATTTGGGACTAAAAATAAAAATTTGATTTAAACTAAAAAGAAATAAGTGTGTACAAATTCTAAATGAATGAATAAAAAATGCAGACTAGCTAACAGAGCTTGGTTGGGTTAGAAGTAAGGAGAGGAACGGTGTTCTCTCTCCAGGTGGACAGTCTGAGAACAAGAATCCCCAAAAACTAGACCTCTCAAGGGTAACAAACATGCTAGCCCCTTCCTGAAGAAATAATCATTGCTTTCTGGGAACGTGGCCTTATGGAGTCCAGCTGGGAAGCTCGTCACAGAAAGGGTGGTATATTTTTTAAAATGCAAGGCAACTAATGGTACAGTGGATAGAGAACTAGGTGTGGAGTCAGGGAGGCCAAAATTCAAATCCAGCCCCTACATGACCCCTGGGCAAGCCATTTCACCTTTTCCTCAGTTTCCAACTCTGAAAACAGGGATAATAATAGCGGCTTTGACAGGGTTGTTGAGAAGACCACTTAAAACAGCACCTGCTATTTATACAGCAACCATTATATAAATATTAGTTATTTTAGAGTCATGGTATCATATGCAATTGTGTGTGTGTGTGTGTGTGTGTGTGTGTGTGTGTGTGTGTGTGTGTGTGTGTGTGTAAATGATCATGTTGGTTAATAGTTTTCAAATTCATAATAACAAATTAGGGAGAGAAAACCTCCTTTATAAGGTCCTTGAACAAGCTGGTCTGCTAACTTTTATGGGATCCAAAATCTACAAGGAAGCACCAAGACCTGTGGTTAAAGGATTAAAGCTCTTTGAATAATCTCCACCAAAAACATATAATGTATCAATTGTTTATTTGATTTGATGATTTGGTTTTATAAGGTGACTGCATTTTGTGTGAGAATATAAACCAGAAAAAATAAAAATGTAATAGTCTCCATCAGGAAAGGTCCACAGGGTCCTCCTCCATTTAATTAAGTTTAATGAATTAATTAAGACTACTTTTCCATGGCTACATGAATCATGTTCTTTCCCTCCCCTTCTTCCACCCCCCTCCCATAGCCAACAAGCTATTCCACTGGGTTTTTTCATGTGTCATTGATCAAGACCTAGCCCGTCTCCATTTAAAGGGACTTCCTGAACAGCTCATGCAGAATTCTTATTATCTATCACACACCCCCTCCCCAAGACCCCAGAAAAAATGCTTTCTATGAAGGGGCAAGTACTCCCCAGAAGAACGTAGGACCCGGCTTCCTCCAATGCACTGTTCTCTAAGAATTAGACTTCAGGGCCCAGCCAAATGGTTTTCCCTAGATTCAGTAGCCTAAGTGTAAGGCAAATTCCAAGTATTTAACTTTCCCCAAGAAAAAGTTTAAAGAGGATCTGGTCTAAGCCCTCTTTAACCTTGAGAGACAGAGGTTTTGCTGTAAATGGGTAAATATTTACATTGGGCTCAGAATAAAACAATTTAAAAACCATTCCCTATTTACCTTACAGTGTGCTGCTTAGAAGATCAGGGGATAAAGGGTTTTTTAGTAGGAAAGTAAATTTTAATACTTTACCCATCACCCCCCAACTAACCACAAAGAGCTATATAAATATGCATTTTTATTAAGTTTTACATATTTTTCTTTGATCCTCTCTATAACCTCTATAATATAAGCTACTGTTGTCCCCATTTTTAGATGAAGAAACTGGGACTCAGTTGCCAGTTCTCAGATCCTTCTATTTTTTTTTCCACCCTTACCTTCTGTCTTGGAGTCAATACTGGGTATTGGTTCCAAGGCAGAAGAGTGGTAAGGACTAGGCAATGGGGGTCAAGTGACTTGCCCAGGGTCACACAGCTGGGAAGTGTCTAAGGCCAGATTTGAACCCAGGACCTCCCTTCTCTAGACCTGGCTCTCCATCCACTGAGCTACCCAAACTGCCCCCATCCTTCTAATTTTGGTGCACAGAGTCAACACTTATAGATAAAATCAAGATCAAGAATGTGACTGTTCTTATATATGCAGCTGAGGGGAAGATCATAAGATCTAAAGAGGAAGTCATTTCACCTCTGCCTTCAGTTTCCTCTTCTTTAAAATGAGATAATAGCAGCATTTACCTCTTCACAGGCTAGTTGGGAAGATCATTTAGCAGGGTGTCTGGCTAGTAATCGCTCTGTAACTGTTTGCAACTACAGCTTTATGGTCCTATGTGCAATTCTCATTTCTCTAGCTCTGGGTGTGCACGTGTGAGCACACATGACGTGATTCTAGTGGCTGATGTTTAATAAAGCAGGGAAAAAGCCCTTCTACAAAGCAGCCAAACAGGTAGTCTGCTAGCCAGAAAGGTTCTTAGCCCAAGGCAGGGCTCCAAAGTGCTTTGTGCCATGATGCCATGAAGATCACTGCACGATGGCAAACAAAGTCCCGAAATTAGAAGATGCTCCTTGCAAAAGGCTTTGGCCAACGTGGGCGGCATCCTTGGCATCAGAGGCATCACTTTGCCAATAAAGGTTCGTAACAAAAAAAACAAAGCTTTTTCCAGTAGCAATACATGGCTGTGAGAGCTGGGCTTTATTTAGGGAAAGGGGAGCCCTGCAGAATCAATGCTTTCACTGTGGCGCTGAAGAAGACTTTTTGTGGTAGGGGAAGAGATCATGAAGCAGAAACCGAACTCCTGGAGAGAAAAGACTGTGCTAGGAAATGGACTGGGGAGGAACAGATTCAACTTCAAAACTGAACACTATGGAATGGTTGCTGCAAAGGGAGAGGCTAGAAAGTAACGCGAAAAGCAACAAGTATCTCGTCTCTCAGGAAGTAGGGGAAGATGATCAGGGTTCCAGGGCCATTGAAAGGATGGCAAGTCTTGGTGAGTGCCAAAAGAGGTCAGGGAAGTTTTAATAATCAGGCATTCCAAAGGACACACTGGAAGGATTACTCAAGAATAAACATTTCCAATCTGTCACTCAAAAGAAGGGGGGGAGGGGCTGAATTGTACTTTAGAGGTTTTACTCTGGTGAAGAAAACAGGAAGAGAAAAGCTCTTTGGGACTTTTCATTTTTAACCATATAACTAATCCGTTTTTTAGATCTTCAGTTCTAAAAAGAAGACCAAACATAGCTTCGTTTTCAGGAATCCAGCTGGCACGTGGACCAGCCATTTGCCTACCCATTTCAAGAAATATATTTTCTAATTGCCAAAAAGCATTAACACTCAGACCCAGGCATGGTGTTCTGGCAGCTTAACTTTTTTCTTTGTTACAAGGTAGAGCAAATCCGGAAATGAGCAATATGAAAACAAAAGACAAACTATAAAAAATATTTTAAAGTGAAACTTAAAAAAAAAAATTGGGGGGGCCAACCTCCCTTTTCATCTTTGTTAAAATCTCCCTCCACAAAGACTGCCAACCTCACCAAAGCAAAAGAGTAAGTAGGAAAAAAAGGTGATAAAAACACCGATCAGGAAAACTTTCCACCCATAAAAATGGCAAGCTTAGACATCTATTCACTGACTGCCTTTCCATGTTCATGTTTAAGACCTCTTCAAAATGCAGGTACAAAATCATCTTTTCTTTTAGAAAATACAATGTGAACTCATAATTTCAATAAAATCCCAGAGGGAAAAAAAAAAGAGTCCACTGAAACATGTTCTTAAAATGGATAGAAGAGAAATAAAGGCCAGAGACAAGCAACAGAGCTTTGAGAGTTATATTCTGGTTTTTACTCTGTATTTAAAAAGAAAAAGGGGGCAGCTGGGTAGCTCAGTGTATTGAGAGCCAGGCCTAGAGACGGGAGGTCCTAGGTTCAAATCTGGCCTCAGACACTTCCTAGCTGTGTGACCCTGGGCAAGTCACTTGACCCCCATTGCCTAGCCCTTACCACTCTTCTGCCTTGGAGCCAATACACAGTATTGACTGCAAGATGGAAGGTAAGGGTTTAAAAAAAATAAAAAAAGCAAACTGTACTTAATAAAGATCATATACGATCCTCCTTTTCTGTTTTACTACCTATGTGGAAATGCTCAGGTTATTTGCTGCTTAAGATCAGAATTTTTAAAAACACACACTAGGATTGACAAAACCCTAGTTAAAAAACCCTTGTTTTTGCTTCCAAGGAACTAAAATGGAAAACTAAATTAAAATAAATATAAAGTAATAGAAATCAGTGTGTTTCCCCCCATATTCAACAAAGATAGAGTGGCCACAATCATCAGTTATAATCCAGTTGGCATTCTCCCTCTCACCCCACTCCTATGGCCCCTTCCTCATAAATCCACCCACCTCTCTACCCTCTTTAATTCACTCTTCTGTCATGTTCTTACTTCTCAGTTTTCTTCTTTCCCCAAAGAACTTAATCCTTCTTGAACCCACTGAACCCACTGACCTTTATGTTCTCCTCTTTCCTCCAGTCCTGGTAGGGATCACAGTGGACAACATTGGGCCTCAAGTTAGGAAAACCTAAGTTCAAATTCCATCTCTAAGCATTTTCTTGCTCTGAATAAGGGGCAAGTCATTTAATTTCTGTCCATCTCAATGTCTTCAACTGTAAAATGGGTAATAATAGTCATGCTCTCTTAGGGTTGTTTTAAGAGTCAGAGAAGAAGTGCTTAGCATGGATGAAGAGCTTAATAAATATACTTATTTCCTATCTCTTCTCACTCCTTAAAATGAAACCTGGCTTACTTTAGACGATTTAGCTTTACTCTGGGACTAGAACGAAAAAAAACCCAAAGTCGGTCTGTTATTTTTTCATAGTGAACCATTTTAACAAAATGATAACTGAAATTAAATCCCAACTACGATCACCTATTTTGTTTTTGTCTCCTTAATGATAAAAAGAAAAGAATAAGATGGTTGAGAAGGATGAAGGTGAGGGGGTAAATAAAACGCAGTTTTTACTTCCAGTTCTGAAACTGTAATTCTGTGAAACAGACACTTTGAGATGAATTGAAGCATGTGTACTTGTGTACACATTCAGAAATGTTATTTGAATGCCGTCCTCTCTTTTTATCTGCTCCAATTTATTTTTACTGAACTTGCTTAGGCTTCAAATCCACCTTTTCCCCTCAAATCCATCTAATTTTTCATCTGATAATCAATCAGTCCCTCCTTCCCTCCTCTGAACTATCATGTTCTTCATTTCTGAGCTCATCCCTCTTAACTCTATATCCCTTCGGCGTTCCTGTCTGCTAATGGAGGCGCTTACTGTCGTCTGGGTTTCCAACCCAGGAGTCATGCTCAAATTTTTACTCTCCCTCATTTTCCATATTTAGTCAATTATAGAACCCTGTTAACTCCATCTCCATCAGATCTCACACCATCTCCTTCCTCAACCCCTTAGATCAGAGCCCTCATTTTTAACCCCTGATCTTCTCTCACTGGAATTACCACAATGGTTTCCTCTCTGACCTGCGTTCTACTACAAGGGCTGTTAAAATAGTCTCACAGCACAGACCTGACCATTTCACCCCAAAAGATGCTCAAAAATTCTGCCTGGCTTCCTTCTGCCTCAGGGACAAAATGCAGACTCCAGACTTCCTTTTAACATTCCTGTCCTCTTTCCTGGATTCTACAGCCATTCTGTTTGCTTTTCTCCATGCCCTGGAATACAGACCTTATTTCTACTCACAGGACAATGACCTGAGCTCAGGCCCCATCATTTCTCATAGTTCTATCATCACAATCTCCAAACGGGCGTTACTGTGTCGAGTCTTGGTTCTCCACAGATTATCCAGGCGAGAAGAAGAAAGTGGAAGCAGAAGAGACGAGGTTTCTAGGAATTTGGCTGAGAAAGGGAAGAGCCAGAGAATGATCCTTGGAAGGGACGCCCCAATCTAGGGGAGGATTTTTAGGAGGGGAACCTGGGGCACATCTGAAAGCAACAGGTAGGGCCAAGTGTTCAAGACAGATGAGCCTGAAGCTGAGGAAGTGAGAGGATGAGACGAAACACACCTGGAGAAAGCCTGGCCTTGGTAAGGACTAGAGTCCCCTCCTTTGTCAAAGCCTGGAGGAAGGAATAGGAGCTATCAAGGGATGTTGTGATAAAGAGAAAAGAATACTTCTCTATGGGGACAAAATGTGCCAAATGACCTCCACACATGGTGCTGCTGTTCAGTTTTTTTTCAATCCTGTCTGGCTCTTCAAGACCCCATTTGGGATTTTCTTGACAAAGCAATTGGAGCAGTTTGCTAGTTATCTCTCCAGCTCATTTGACAGCTGAGGAAACTGAGGCAAGCAGGGTGAAGTGACTTACCCAGGGTCACATAGCTAGAAAGTGTCTAAAGCTGGATTTGAATTCCAATCCAATGCCTTTATTTTAAAGATTAAGAGGCTCCCATCTCCTTTCCCCAGCCCCCATTTTCAGACAAGAACTGGCTCAGACTTCATTATCGGATGTGTTTTCACATGTAACTGTTTTCCTCTGCTTAGCTGATAGGATTCTTGCTAGTGTTACAATGACAAGCAGAAGGCAGTGTTCTCGGCTGATGCTTTTTTGAAGTCCAGAGTTCAAGGGGGCAAAGATTTCTTTGGCAGAACTCCACAACCAGCCCATCAACAGGGAGGGTGGAAGACTGTCTGTCCTGCCTACTGACAAGAGTTAAAGGTTACAACAGTCCTGAAATTCCTGAAGCAAAGCCAGGCTCGAGGTCTGACAAATGTCTGGGCTTTGAGGGAAAGAGCGACAAATAGAGGAGAGGAATCCTGGGGTAACAGCAGACTATACAGTATAAATCACGTTGGGCTGGGGGAGAAGAGAAGACACAACAGAACTGGTCAGGAAAATCCCCGCGTCCCTGTCATTGAATCTTCTAGAAAGTACCACAATGTTCACGTTTACGTAACAAGACATTCCCCACTTCCATGGTTCTCTCATGATCTTTACCCATCTCTATTAGGCACTGACTTTTGATGTTGGGATTGGGATTGTTTTGGGGTACCATGAATGGCACCCACAAGATAGAGAACATAATCCACAAATAAATGTTCTGACTGCTCCATGGACCCAGCTAGGCCCTTCACTGTCCTCCTCAAGCCTCCCTATTCCCAGAGATACAACCATATTAAAATGAGGACAATCAACCACCCTATAATGACCTGTAGACATTCAAGTGAAAGAAGAGTCACCCGATAGGGCAAACTACACTGTAGTCTTATTTTAAGAAAATTGTCACAGCCCCCATCCTTCAACAACCGTCACCCAGATCAGTCAGCAGCCAGACTTTTTTTTAAAGAACTCAGAAAAATAAAATTCCAGTTTATTAATGGACAACAGGTTTCACATATACAAACAGTGCCCCCCCCCTTTAAAAACAAAACAAGAGGAATTTCAGGGGGCAGCTGGGTAGCTCAGTGGATGGAGAGCTTGGTCTAGAGATGGGAGGTCCTAGGTTTAAATCTGACCTCAGACACTTCCCAGCTGGGAAAGTCACTTGACCCCCATGGCCTAGCCCTGACCACTCTTCTGCCTTGGAACCAATCCACAGTATTAATTCCAAGAGGAAAGGTAAGGGTTTAAAAAAAAACTACAACTAAAAATAAATAAAAGAGCAACGTCACAGTCAAAGATTTAAAAAAGGGAAAAAAATACTTTTTATCTTTGGCCTTTTAACCGTCTCATATGAACCAACTATTTATTATTGTATGGCAAGATGCTCCGCCAACAAAAAAATGAGCAGCTCAGGTGATGAACAGCATTTTTTAGCAATAAAGCATTTTTAATGAAGGTAGGTACAGTGGTTTATTATTTTAGACAGACACTAGGAAACCAAAAACTGTGGGGCTCCCTTTTTACTGCAGTGGTCTGGAACCCAACCTGCAGCACCTCTAAGGTATGCCTGTAATTGGAATCCCCCTTCCCACCTGCATCCCAATTGGCTCACAAGGAGCCATATTTGTGTCTACTTCTTGGAGATCAAGGTGGCCAGGCCTGTAGACAGGTGGTCCTGGAGTCCAACGTGGCCTCTAATTAGGGTCCTGGACAAGTCACTTAACCCCTATTGCCTAGTCTTTAATGCTCTTTTGCTTTTCTTAGTACTGATTCTAAGAAATGCACAATTCCCCACTCTTATATAACCCATTTCCCCTCATCCTCACCCCAACATTTGTTCTGCTTTTATTTTCTAATCTTCAAACTTCTGTAAGGTCTCCCTAATAAGCTACCTCATTTGTAGTCCGTACCCCATTCCTAGAGCTCCATAAAAGCCAACTCCAGCACTCTGTAACCAGGAGAATTCTGGCCTCAGAGTCAGGAGAATGTGGTTTAAGTCATGGCCGTGGAGGGGTCACACAGAAATGATCACCCCTGGGGTCCACGTTCCCTGTGAAGAGGAACCCCGATCTTCCCGGCGCCCCCCGACACATCTACTTTGTTTCATTAAATACTAAAAACTCAATACTAAAAAACTTTACACTATTATCGAATTGGTCAAGCCTAATGACATCTTTTCAGGGGCAGTCAGACGGCACAGGGCCAGGGCTGGAGTTAAAGCTGGCCAGGGACTTGTCTGCCCTTCCTAATAAACGTTATACAATATATCTCTGGGTAGAAATAATATTATTTTTAATTATTACACACGTCTTCCTGTTTGCCTCAGTTTTTTCATCTGTAAAATGACTTGGAGAAGGAAATGGCGAATTACTCCAGTATCTATGCCAAGAAAACCCCCAGAGGGGTTGCAAAGAATCAGACATGTCTAAAAAAGAACCAAACAAAGACATGTACCCTACACGACCCTCCAAGTCAATGGACCAAACAGAACCCATTATCTTGCTCAAAAAAACAAACAAACAAACAAAAACAACACTAAACCTTCCCCCCAATGAAAGTCCAGGGCCACCATTTCTCCAGTGATGCAGACCAAAAATCTCTGGGCCCTCCCTCAACCCACAGGAATAATCGGTGGCTAAATCTCGCTTCTCTACCTCTACAAGCCAACATTCCCCGCTGTCTATCTGTCCCACCACCCCGTTGTAGGCCCTCATTATCTCAGCTACCTATTGCACAAGCTCCCATCCTACACATGGCCATCAAAGCGATCTTCTGAAAGCACAACCTTTCATCTACTCCAGTGGTTCTGCACTGGCTCCAGTATCAGCTGTAAATACCTAGCATGGCTCATTCTACCTTTCCAGTTCTATGGCAGCATTCCTCTCCTACACACTCCCTCCCTCTCTCTCTGTCCATCTGTCTGTCTGTCTGTCTGTCTGTGTCTCCTTTTCCCTCTCCTCTCCCCCCCATCTCTCTCTGTCTCTCCCTCTCTGATGAGGGTTAAATGCCGTGCCCAGGGTCACACACCTAGATCCTCCCGTCTGTAAGCCTGGCTCGCATCCACTGGGCCACCTGGCCATCCCTCATTAATCAATTTCGACAGGTAACGCAGATGAAGCATGAACACCGAATGTCTCCTCTTAAGATGGATGATGTTCACACACGTTCTAAGCCACACCTGGCTCAGCCTGGTCTCTGGCACCTCTCAGGCCAATGCTATAACCAAGACTCAAAGGTTAGATAGAATAAAATGCACAAAAAAAGGCAATAAGAGTCTGTACTTAGCTTAAAAAGGAGGGGGGGAGGGAGGGAGAGACAGAGAGGGGGGAAGAGAGAGACAGAAAGGAGGGAGAAAGAGAGGGAGAGACAGACAGAGAAAGAGAGAGACAGAGAGGGAGGGAGGGAGAGAGAGAGGAGAGGGAGAGACAGCCAGAAAAAGAGACAGAGAGGGAGGGAGAGACAAACAGACAGAAAAAGAGACAGACGGGGGGGGGGGGGGAGAGACAGAGAAAGAGAGAGACAGAGGTGGGAAGAGAGAGAGAGACAGAGGTGAGGGAGAAAGAGAGGGAGAGACAGACAGAGAAAGAGAGACAAACAGACAGAAAAAGAGACAGATGGGGGGAGGAAGAGACAGAGAAAGAGAGAGACAGAGAGGGGGGAAGAGAGAGAGAGAGACAGAGGTGAGGGAGAAAGAGAGGGAGAGACAGACAGAGAAAGAGAGAGACAGAGAGGGAGGGAGAGACAGACAGAAAAAGAGACAGATGGGGGGGGACAGAGAGGGAGGGAGGGAGAGAGAGAGGAGAGGGAGAGACAGCCAGAAAAAGAGACAGAGAGGGAGGGAGAGACAAACAGACAGAAAAAGAGACAGACGGGGGGGGGGGGGGAAGAGACAGAGAAAGAGAGAGACAGAGGGGGGAAGAGAGAGAGAGACAGAGGTGAGGGAGAAAGAGAGGGAGAGACAGACAGAGAAAGAGAGAGACAGAGAGGGAGGAAGAGACAGAGAAAGAGAGAGACAGAGAGGGGGGAAGAGAGAGAGACAGAGGTGAGAGAGAAAGAGAGGGAGAGACAGACAGAGAAAGAGAGAGACAGAGAGGGAGGGAGAGAGGGAGAGACAAACAGACAGAAAAAGAGACAGATGGGGGGGAGGAAGAGAAAGAGAAAGAGAGAGACAGAGAGGGGGGAAGAGAGAGAGAGACAGAGGTGAGGGAGAAAGAGAGGGAGAGACAGACAGAGAAAGAGAGAGACAGAGAGGGAGGGAGAGACAGACAGAAAAAGAGACAGATGGGGGGGGGACAGAGAGGGAGGGAGAGAGAGAGAGGGAGGGAGGGAGAGAGGGAGGGAGAGAGAGAGAATTCTTTAGATAAGTATGCTATTTTCTAACCCAACCTGCCACACAGGGTGGGGAAGGTATGTCTCACGAGGTAAGAGGCCAAAGCAAAGGCTATTCCAAGAATGGCTTCCTCAAACTCCCTTAAAAGAAAACCTGCTCAGGCCACATAGCTCAGGCCTGCTGTTCCCTACCACAACCTGGCGTGATGATGCTTGATGTCGGGAGCATCCTAACTGGTTGTTGACAAAGCTGGGTTAACTACCGCCCCTTGTAATGCTGTCCTGGACCTTCATGCTCTCCTCCTGGTACACTGTTGGTTCCTCACTGTCTGTCTGTGGTGGGTCAGTCACGTCCAACCCTTTATGACCCCACAGGCCAACTGGCAAAGACCGTGGAACGGTTGGCCATTCCTTTCCCAGTTTTATGCGGGCGGTGGGGATTAAATCACTTGCCTGGTGTCTGAGGTTACATTGGAACTTGGACCCCCGACCCACCATGTCACCAAGCTGCCCTGACTACTCTATTAACTACTGCTGTATTCCTTCTGCCCCACTTTTCTCCTATCTTTTGTTAACTCGTTGTTTCCAGAACGGATTAGCCAGAGCAATCTTTTCCTTTTGTACCCAAATGGCTAATTCAATCCAGCAGAGATCTGTGACTTCTCTTACATGGGTTTACAGGTTACTAGATATACTTGCTTAAGTTATGGCTCAGGTCTAGAGATTCTGGATTCAACCTGAATTAGCTGTGTGACCCTGGGCACGTCACTTGACCCCCATTGCCGACACAGTAATGATTCTAAAATAGAAGGTAAAGGCTTAAAAGAAAAGCAGCCACCTCCCCTGTACCCTCTCTGTCCAGAAGTCTAGTCTCCAGAGAGTCAACGGTTTGCTATAATAACTCCTAACTTGTCTCAGCATGTTTTTTAAAAATGTATTACGCTTATTCATTCATTTTATTTTCAGTGTTTGTCTTTTAAAAAACTGAATTTCAAATTCTCCCCCTCTTTCCAGCCCCTTCTTTACCCGCTGAGATGGCAAGTAATATGCTATCAATTATATGTATATGAAATCATGCAAAACCTATTTCCATATTAACCATGTTGCCAAAAAAAGGGGGGAAGAAGCAAGAAAAATAAAGAGCTCCCATCTGCACGCAGTCTGTGAGTTCTCTTTTCGGAGATAAATTGGGCACTTCACTTGGGAGATCTCAGCAGTCTTCAAAAGCCTCCCGTCAAACTAGCCTCACTGGTCTTTAAACCACTCCAACCCCCACGTTGACAGGCTCCTATTTGGAGTCTCCTTGACAAAGAGAACAGAGTTTCCTTCTCCTGCTCCTTCTCCAGATGAGGAAACGGAGGCAGACTGGGTTAAGTGATGGGCCCAGGGTCATTCACCCAGTGGGCATCTGGAACCAGATTTAGCGAAGGAAGGAGTCTGGCCAACGGCTTAAGGGGAAAAGTGATTATCTCTTAAAAGTGAGGCAAGGGGGCAGCTGGGTGGCTCGGTGGACCGAGAGCCAGGCCAGGAGGTCCCATCAAAGGAGCAAACTTGATCTGTGAAAGCCATCTCCAACCTACATATGGGTCAAGGGAGGACCTAAAACTCCAGAGAAACAGTCACTGTCCTGCTGGGAGGGAACGCATCAGGGATTTGCAAATTATAACCTGTTCTCGTATACCACTCCCAGAGCACCTCTACCTGTGCGTGTGAGCCACGGGCACTGGGACCCTTTGTCACCTCTGAAAAGGCACAGCATCAAGCTCTTCTGTGATGGCAAGCATTCCCTTCAGGGCACACTTATTTTGGATGACGTCCCAAAATACGAACGTGGTCATTGATGTTTCTAGGAGTCTCAGTCCTGTTCCATTTGGGACTTTCTTGGCAAGGATGCTGATGTGGTTTTGCCATTTCCTTCTCTGGCTTATTTACAGATGAGGATTACAGAAGAGGCAAACAGGGTGAAGTGACTTGTCCAAGACCATGCTGCTAGTATCGGAGACTAGATTTGAATTCAGATCTTCCTGACTCTAAGACAGGCACTCTTCACGGTGCCCTCTAGCTCTTCCCCCTCACACAACCTCCTTATTACAAGTTATTGATCAGGGAGTGACTGTGAATTTCAGGGTGGGTCATATATTTATTTACTATCTGCCAAACAAATTCAGTTAATAGAGCAGACTCGTCTCTAAGGAAATAAAGGAAAGGGGATAGAAATAAAGGAAAGCAGATAGAAAGCCAGCCCTGGAGAGGGGAGGTCCTGGATTCAAACGGGCTTCAGATGTGTCCTAGCTGAACCCCAATCGCCTAGCCGTTACTGTTTTTCTGCCTTGGAACGGATACTTGTATGATTCTAAGACAAAAGGTACAGGTTTAAAAAAAAGGAAAAGAAAGGAAAGCCACTGGGATTTTTAAAATGTATATACCAGAAGAAAGGCCAGAAAGAATCACAGGCAAGTAAGGGAGCTTTAACAGCTACATGTTAAATGGATTATATTTTTAAATCTAAGCAAGCTGTATATAAACAGATTTCACAATCCTCTTTTTTCTTTTCCATTTGGTAAAAAGTCATTACCATTTCATTTCCTCTCAAGGCCAGAATTTAAAAAAGAAAACTCTAAAAACAAAATAGTTTGGTTACAATTAAATTAATAAGTCCATTAAAAGGCACGAGAAGCTTAACATGCCTCTTTCAACTCAACACAGGTCCCCAGAAATAACAACAGCACATGACGACTGAAATTAAAAATATCTTGGGGGTAGTTACGATGCCCAAGCTTTGCCCCAGTGAAGAGATGAGGGCACACTAGCTGCCTCTCATTCCCCAACCTGGCTTTACAGAGACAGGGGACTGACTACTGCAGTTGGTTGGTTTTACTTAACTGTTTTTTCCGCCTTTCTTTTAAAATTTTTACAAGGCACGGCTCTCAGCGAAGCCCGATGAAGGCAATGTAGAAACCCCCCAAATAGCTCTAAAAACGGGATTTAAAATTGCAGGGGGTGGGGAAGAGCTGACAACTGCCAAAGTTAATGGAATGCATTCTCTCTATTCCCTTTCCCTTCACCCCACCACACCTCCCAATTTAATTTGCCCCTGTGTTTCCTGGTCTTTATAAACCTTTAAAATCTGAATATTTTTGTATTTCTCACTCACTCAGTGAGGTAGCAGCTCCCCCTTATCTGGCTTAGAAAAGGTTATTACTTTGCTACAATCCTTTTAGTTTGACTACAATCTTCTTTAGGCCAAAATGGGACTTATGGAGAAAAAAATGGGGGGGTGGGGGTGGGGGGGGGGAGAAAGACCACAATAGCCTCACATTTTGGAAAAGTTATTTTGGCAAAACTGTTTGTTAGTTGGCTTTTTTTGTAAGCTTGGCAATAGCTACTGAGTATCTCCAGGAGTATATATGAAAATAAAGCTTCTTTAGTCTAAAATAATTCCCCCCCCCCATTGGAATGTGTAGATGTTCAATTACCTTTCAAAAATCTCTGGGCTTTATCCTTCTACCCTCTAAGAGGCTGTAAAAAACACCAGAATTCAAAAGCAACTTTTTAAAAATCCCAATTAGGTTCAAACAAATGGCTCTTTACCATACAGTATTTCATTTTTTTAAAAATACTCTCAACCAAGGGGGCAGCTGGGTAGCTAGCTAAGTGGATTGAGAGTCAGGCCTAGAGATGGGAGGTCCTGGGTTCAAATCTGGCCTCAGACACTTCCCAGCTGGGTGACCCTGGGCAAGTCACTTGACCCCCATTGCCTAGCCCTTACCACTCTTCTGCCCTGGAGCCAATACACAGCCGGTAAGGGTTAAAAAAAAATGCTTTCACCCTGTATTAACTTTGGGTGAGACAAAAGAATTGCTTAAACAGCACAGTGTTGACTTTTTTTCTCAAAACCCCAAGTTGTCAAAGCTCCTTCTAGGCTGGAAAAGCTTCACATTAACGCCTACTGGTGGTCTGACAGCCCAAGTCTTAGAAGTTCCTCACCTGAAAGTTGGTCTACAGGATAAACTGCCAAAATAAGTCACATAATTAAAACCATCTACTAAAGTGGGGTGGGGGTTCTTAATTTTTGTGTGTTACGGACTTTCCACCTTGGCAAATCTGGTGAAGTCTCTAGAAACCTCTTAAAAATTTAATTAATTAAATTTTAATTAGTTTAATCATTTGAATATTACAATTATATTACAAACTCATTTAAAATGAGATGATTCAAAATAAAAATAAAGGAATGCCAAATTTAAGTTTAGACATTAATGAAAATAAATGTGTAATTTATTTCCCACCCAAGTCCACAGATGCCTTGACATCTACCCTTGGGAAGGTGAGGCAAGGGTGAGGGGGGTTGGTGTGTATCTGTGAGAGATTGCAATCTATGGAGAGAATTTGAATGATGAGATTATAGACCCCTATTAGGCCAGAAAACATCTGGAGGAAGGTAGTCAGAACAATGAACACAGAGAATACTAATTACAAATTGGCAGTTTTCTGTTTTATGGGACTGATTTTTTTTTTTTGAGGGAATCAATGCCTTCCATCACTCAGGTTTGTAACCCAGGGGTTGGTCATCCCCTTTACGTAATTAAATGAAAAATTTCCAAACACACTACAGACTTTTAAGGAAATAAATCACCATTTCTCATAGTTTACTGGTGTCAAAAGGACTATTCTGTGTTTGGTGAAGAGAAGAAAAATAGTTTGCACTGATAAAACTACTTTTAAAGTTATATAAAACAGGAATTATTAACATTAAAGGTAAAAAAAAATACATACACTCTAATAGTCCCATTTCAATAGAGTTGGTTCCCTTAGTAAGTCTATGTATTGTATTGTATGGTTTGGTATTCATTCATTCATTCATTCATTCATTCATTCATTCATTCATTCATTTATTTGTTTGTTTATGCCTCACCTTCCACCTTAGAATCAATACTGTCTATTGGTTTCAAGGCAGAAGAGTGGTAAAGGCTAGGCAAAGGGGGGTTAAATGACTTGCCCAGGGTCACACAGCTAGGAAGTGTCTAAGGCCAAATTTGAATCCAGGACCTCCCATCTCTAGGTCTGACTCTCCATCTACTGAGCTACCCAGCTGCCCCTATGTATTTTATTTAATGCATTTGAAAATGTTATTATGAGAAAGGGTCCATTGGCTTTATAAATCTGTGATGCATATCCAAAAGTTAAGAATCCCTGCTATTTAATTTTTTTTCATATTTTAGATTCCTGTAGTGAGTATTCTCTCTTCCTCCTAAAAAGCCATCCCTTATGATTAAAAAAAAAAAACTTTTTTAAAAGAGAAAAAAAATAGTAAAATGGATGGAAATGTATATTTAATTCTGGTGTTATTTCTAACATTCTGTAACCACAGATGACTCCCATCTACTCTAATCACTGCAAAAAAAAATGGGTAAAAGAATCTTCTCATCCTTCTTTGGGCTCAAAGTTTATTCTTTATACTTTCACAACATATATTCTCGGTTGTTTTGTGGTGGCTATTTGTTCCATTTATAGTCATTATGTGTACAAATCTCTCTGTATCTGCCTACTTCATAAAATAAACATCTAAACCCTAACTCAGTAGTTCATAGCTGAAAAACTCTGAAGTATATATGAGGGAAGCAAATACATGTGGTTTCCTCGAAACTTGCACCTTCAAATTCATGTTTTATTCATCAGGTTATTACTAATGACCAGGCAATATAGCCACCTGACATCTGGAACCTTTTTAAGTCCCGGGCTAGTAATATTCACGCCATAATATTCAAGATTCCATCATCTATGCAAAACTCTGTACTGGAAACCATAAGAGACTGAAAAATCGAGCCAGTCAGGTTTCACCCTCAAGAAGCTTAAAATCTGGGCTGGCAAGAGTAGAAGGCGAGAGGAAAAAAAGACTGCCAAGATGTGCTGGTCGAAACTGAAATTTTTGTAGGTGGGGAGAAATTTTTCTAAGCTCAGATATTTTTCTCCAAATCTAAGCCTGTAAATAGTATAATTTCACTGTTTTATAAAGATGGCATCTCATATTCAGATCAAGTTTTTCTTTAGAAGTCCAAAACTGGTAGGATTTTTCTCCTAAATCAAGTCTTAATTTCATGAGGTTTAAGGCGCCTGTGGCTCTATTTCTTCTTTTAACAAGTGGGGGGGAAAAGAAACCAGAGTTCAGATGACTTGTCTAAGGTTAAGCAGGTATTTAACTGCCAGAAACCGACATTTCTACACCAACCAGCCCCCTGATGCCTCCTAGTGAAGGCAAGGAAATATCCAATGAGTATCCACTAAGATTTAAGCACTGCAAAGGGCTTTACAAATATTATTTCATTTGATCCTCGTGACCCTAGAAGATAAATTTCCTTTTATTTTGGGGAGGGGAGAAAGCAGTAATCCTGGTGTATAGTAAATACCTGATAAATGTTTTGATTTAGGATGCAGCTAGGTAGCACAGTGGTTAGAGTGCTGAGTCTGGGGTCAGGAAGACCTGACTTCAAATCCTGCTTTAGATTTGTACTAGTCTTCTGACTCTGGTCAAGACTCTTAAACACCTGTTTACTCTTCAGATTCCTCATCTGTCCAATGACCTGGAACAGGAAATGGCAAACCACTCTAGGATTTTTGCCAAGAAAACCCTAAACAAAAAGAACCCTCCTGGGAGTGTAGAGGGCTTGAAAACTTTTATCTGGGTATATTATGCTTGATTCATTAACATTTTGTCTGCTGAAAGGATGAAATAGCCTTAAGAACTGAAGAATGTTATTATTTTATGTATATTTAACTATATAATATACACTATATTATTGTATTTAATAAAAAGATATAATACTTATAAGTAACAGAAAAAAGAACACCAAGATCTATTAAATATGTTTTTCTACCTGTTTTATTTCTTTCCCTAGCACTTCACAGAAAGTGGGCACTTGATAAAAGCTGGTTGGATTGGATTTTGCATTAGAAATGGGCTCTCATGAATTAGTTAATTATTTTTATCCTTTATCAGCGAGGTATGAGAGACGGTAGGAGATAGCTGGAAGCTGCAGAAGACGATGTAGGCTCAAGTCTAGTCTCTAACTACAAACTGCAAAGCTGCCAATAATATATCGGTCTGTCACAAAGCCAGTTATGGATAAAGGACAGCGGCCTGTTAATCTGTTTATTTTAACTAAAACGAATTATTTCATAAATATAGTGAGTGCATAAAAGAAAACATTTTCATATCCCAGCTTCTGGCATGGGACATGCAAGCTTACTCCACCCTGTCTAGATCAACAAAGCAGAGATGTAGTTTCTTTCATTCATTTAGAAGATGAACAAACAGGGCTCTTTCTGAATGGAATAAAGGATGCGAGGAGGACTCTGCGGATGAAACAAAAAAAAGGATCTTTCTATAACCTTCGGAGAAATAGATCTGAAACAATGCAGGCAGGTTTCAAAGGTAACCTTGGGCAAATTAACAATCTTCTATCTTAATTTATTAAATTCCACTACATAATCTTTAAGGTCTCTTTCTCCTCTTCATTCCCAATTTACCTTCACTTTCCCTACTCCTCCCTTTGGGAACTACCAGAGTCTGAAGGCCAAATCTTTCTTCTTCCCACTGCTGCCTCCAATCCCTATTCCTTAGGTGCCTAATGTCAGATTGACCTATTACGAGGGATTAGTTTGCACTTTACCAGCCAATCTAATCCCTCACAGATAATAAAACGCCGTCCTGAGTATTCTGGTATCTTACACTAAGCATACCTTGTCATTTCGGCCACAATAGACTTTGTTTAGATTCAGCTTAAAAATAATTAATTAACTAAAATCAATTATAAACAATTGCTACTTCTAAAATGTCAACCCTATTAAAGAAGACTGACTTAAATCAGACATCACAGTGCTTCTTGGTTGAATGAAACAGGCATTGGGAGTCGCACAACCTGGAAACTGAGGTGAGTTTCATTTCTCTGAGAACTGAGGCCAGTTTCATTTATCAGGCCAACCAGATACCAACCCCTTCTCTGGCTTAGTGCCTGTGAGTGAAGTAAGTGAGAAATGCTTTCACACCCTTTCTTTACTCTTTCCAAAAGTATGCCAATGATGCAAGAGCCACCCTGGGCCCCATGGATCTAGATGGCTAGTCCATGCATTCAAGATGACAAATGATTCACTTAAGTTTTTATAGCGGAAGCAAATGTTCTTGACCTTAAGTTTATCACAGGAATTACTGCTGGGTTTATAGCCCAAAGAGATAATACGGAAAAATACATGTACAAAAGGAATAATAAAGTGGAGGGATTCCATGTGAACTGGAACAACCTCCAGGAAGTGATGCAGAGTGAGAGGAGCAGAACCAGGAAAACATTGTACACAGAGACTGATACACTGTGGCACAATCGAATATAATGGCAGTAACACTTTACTGCTAGATTTTCTGAAGAGACTTCAACTAATTCTCCCTGCCCGGAGTGGCAGGGAGTAAATTACTTAGTGCTCGGGCTAGATATCTTACCTTATCCTCTCTGATTTCTTGCTTCACTCTTTCTACATTTTGTAAATAAAATCTTTGGAATTAATTAAATTCCTGGGGATGAAACTCTTAAATAATCAAGTCCAACCCTTTAAAAATTAATCCCTAGGGAGAAATTGGGTAGCTCAGTAGATTGAGACAGGCCTAGAGGCCAAAGGTCCTAGGTTCAAATCTGGCCTCAGACACTTCCCAGCTGTGTGACCCTGGGCAAGTCACTTGACCCCCATTGCCTGGCCCTTACCACTCTTCTGCCTTGGAGCCAATACCCAGTATTGACTCCAAGACGGAAGGTAAGGGTTTAAAAAAAAATTAACCCCTTTTAATCTACTACAGCAATGCAATAATCCAGGACAATTCTGAGGGACTTATGAAAAAGAATGCTACATCCAGAGAAAGAACTATGGGAGTAAAAACACAGAAAAAACACAACTGCTTGATCACATGGGTTGATGGGGATTTAGACTCTAAACAATCACCCTAGAGAAAATATTAAGAATATGGAAATAGGTCTGGATCAATGACACTTGTAAAAACCAATGGCATTACTCATCAGCTACAGGAGTGGGTGGGAGCAAGGGAGGGAAAGAGTATGAAACATGTAACCATGGACAAATATCCTAAATTAATTAAATAAAAAAACAATTAAAAAGCTTATCACAGGTATTAATAACCTATTTCAAAACTGCCTCTTTCACTGCCCTCTCCTTTCAAACCAATCAATTCTTACATTTTAGAGTTACTTTCAAAGTTACAGAAACATACACGTGGCTACAAGTCCAGTAATGTAAGCTTTATTTTAATTTGTGTTCCTCGAGATGATAAAAACTCAATTTAAAGTCAATTAAAGAAATACTTCTTAAACTATATTCAAATCTCCAGAAATACTGCAACCTTTATCTTAATGGTAGGAACTGATAAGTTCTAACATCAGTAATAGTCAAAGAAAAGTTCTACAACTCAAGATGCTGTTCAGTGTGGGAACTGGTTTTGCTTGACTATGCATATCTTTTTTTCCCAATGGGGGTGAGGATGGAAAGAAAGAGAGGGGAGAGGCAAGGAAATTATCACTACTACCACAAAAAAGACAAAGAGGGACACTGAGGCAGCTAGGTGGTGCATAGATAGCATGTGCTTGGCCTGGAGTCAGGAAGCATGTTTTCAGCCATACACAACTCTTAGTGACCCTTTTGGAATTTTCTGGGCTAAGATTTTGGGAGTGGTCTCCCATTTTCTGTACCAGCTCATTTTACAGATGAGGAAACTGAGGCAAACTGTATTAAATGTCTTATCTAGGGTCACACAGCTAGTAAGTGTCTAAGGCCAGATTTGAATTCAAGAAGATGAAATTTCAGAGCAGTTAAAAGGAGCAGTAGATAGAACATCAGCCCTAGAAACAGGAAGACATTTTCATGAGTTCAAATAATGAGCTTCAGATATTTCCTAGCTATATGACCCTAAGCCAGTCACTTAACTCTGCTGGCCTCAGTTTCCTGACTATAAAATAAGCAATATTCAAGAATCTTTATCAAGGAAACTCCAAATGGAACTGCAAAGAGTCAGACAGAAGGGAAACAACCAAACAAGGCACCTTTCCATAAGAACCAGAAAAGATCACAGACAAATAGGACAATTTTGAAAGGTACAGGTTGAACATGTAATTTAAAAGAAAACAAACTATACAGAAGAGACATGCAGTTTTAGGTACAACTTTCTCAACATGGAAATCTAGAGATCCCCACAGTTCTGACCTTGTCACAGGAGTTTCCCCCAGGGAAGGTCCCTCTTCACCAGACAAAGGACATCCCCATAGTTTGGGTGGGATCCAATGCTAAGTATCTCATTTGTCCCAATGGTTTCTCCCCCTAGGCTAAGGTCCATGGCCCAGCCCAGGGCTGGGTCTTTCCCTTGTGTCCATTGTGGGGCATTAGCCCCTCACTGTTATTCCTGTCTGGAACTCCTCCTTTTCCTTTCTAACTGTCCCTCTCACTCTAAGCCCCCAGGCCATCTAGAGTGGCACAGAGGCTCCCCAAATTCTCCTGTGCCTCCTGAGTCAGTGGCACTCCCAGGGATCAGTGGCCAGGGCGTCCAGTCTGTGCAATCTCTGCTCAGGGAGCTGCTCTGTTGTGGGGACCTGGTAGCGCTGAGCAGCCCCTTTAGCCCTTGATTTGGACTAGTTAACAGCTCTGTTTTTTCTAGTTGACCATGGAAGCGCTTGTTTTAGTGGTAAGTCCTAACAGAATGTTTGAAAAGGATTTACTGCTCCCTCCCTCCCTCCCATTAGATAGATCTATGGGAAAACCCAACTGTTCCCCATTCATTTCTATTTTTATTTCTCTTCTTCTTCTTCCCCTACCTTGCCTCGGGACCTCCTCGGGTCTACAAAAAACATCCAAGACAACAAATATAGACTGCATGTACTAAAGGTTGGAGTGTCACCTGCAGTCTATTTGGTGATAAAGTCTTCCTTCTTCCCTTCATTGGGCAATGTTAACAAACATTGAAAATGAGGCAAAGGTTAGACTACAACCTCATCCTCCCTTCCTATTGCAGGCATTAAGGAAATTACACTCCATTCCACAAGCCCCTCCTGAGCGCTGAGCTGAGAATACAAACATCAAATTTCCAGCCTGCCTTTCCCCCAATTTCCTATATCATACATGTAGCCTGAGGACCACGTGGGTCCCCACAGCATTCTCTAGTGCAGACGAAACCAGATTAAAATGCAGTTGGGAAATATTTAAGCCAATGTGGCCAGCAAGATATACCTTATATAGCTCAGTGGCCCAGTGTTTATCTGAGTTTGACAACACTGATCTAAGTCAAAGACTCTGTGGGGAGAAACCAGTATCTATAACTTGGTGCAGTGAATAAAGCACAGGGTCTGAAGTGAGGATGACTGGAATTCAAATCTGGCCCCAGGCACTTACTGGCTCTGTGACCTTGGGCAAGTCACTTACCCTGTCTCCAATCTGAAAAATGAGCCAGAGAGGGAAATGGCAAACCAGTCTAGTATCTTTGCCAAGAAAAGCCCAGGAAAGTCAGGCACAACAGAACAACAAAAACAAAGTAATAACTAGGAAGGGATCCTCATGTAAAAGGTGGAACTTAACTAAGCTGAATCTAAAAAAGACGCTGGGAGCCCTGAGAGGGCAAAGACAGGAGCGAATTTATACCGTGGGTCCCAAATAGATAGGACAAGCTGGATAGGGAGTCCATACAAAGACATGTTAAAATGTAGGCAATAAGAAACATTCTCCATCCTCCGGTCTTTCCAACGTGGGTGTCAGACCAAACTCATTTGAATTATTACTGATCGCACGCAATCAGGAAGCTTGATGTCATCCATATACCTTGCCATCACTGGGAATCCATCCTCAACCTAGACCTGCAATGGATCTCCATCAGAGAGTTTACATATTGTAACAACTGAAATTCTAGAGGCAGCATTTCAGAATTTTAAGTTAACTGATAAACCAACCACTCAAGATGATCTAAACCAGCCAGTGGTTTCCCTCCAGTCTGAATGGATGCCAAAAAGTTCAGAGGGGGGTAAAAGATAATGGGGCCCAAAAGGACAGCCAAAGAGCTTGGGAAACTCCTGGGCAGAGCCACTATATATTTCCTGTGATCTCTTCATTGCTCAGTTCCTTTCCTAGGCATCCCAAGACATCTCTAACTGATCAACAGTCTCTAAGAATATATAGGAGATATAAGAGTTATAGACCCCCCCCCCAAATCCTCCCTCATCGTGGTCTTAGGAGGATGCCAAAACACCCCTTTTTCTTGGCCATGTGGCCGGGTCCCTCCAATATGGTGGCTAAAGCACACTCTTTATCAGGGTTCTCCATGGCTCCCAGCTCTGCCCAGAAACCTTTTATCTTTAATAAAGATCTCACACCAAAAACAACCCAGCCCAGTTTCATAACCTGGGGAAAAACTGTAGCTTGGAAGCTGGCTTACCTTAAAAATCTGAAGTATAAGAAAGGCTTCATATGAAAGTTATTACAATTCAATATTAATTTCCCACCATACATACCCACATATAGCTTGCCTTCTATCTATCATGGGAGAGTCGTGTTAGTTTTGAACGGAATTCTGAATGGTCTTCAATGTACAGATGGGAGATACCTTGGATTGATCAAATGTTTGCTAATCCAAGTAAGTACAATGTTCTGCATTTCTGAGTAAATCTGTGGTCCACTGCTGAATATGAATTGCAAAAGTCTGCTGATTTTCTAGCAATACTTTCACTGAGGATGCCCTCAATGCAGGGATGAAAAATTCTCAGAGACTTTGAAGAGATGGGAAAGTGGGCGTATGGGTATGTCACCTTTTTCCTACATTACTAAGATTCAGGATTTTTTCCACATCTTGATACCTTCCCCTCCTGTTCAGAAATTTGGCGTACAATTTTATCAGAGAGAATGGGACACTGTTAAAAGCTTAGTAACAGAAAATAAATTTTGGCACCTGTGAAGAATAAGCTTGGTCTAAAATGCAAAACAAAACATGTCTGCAAGTCAACTAGAAAAGATGATAACCTTTGGAAGGATCACAAAAATTGAAAGAAATAATTCCTTATGAGGCAGCAAGGTATGGGGATAGAAATCCAGTCTGTCTGATGGTTAAGAACCAGGTTCGATTCCTACCATTCTACCCTAGCTTTGTGACCACAGGCATGTCACTTAACTTCAGTGCTTTAGGTCAGTGGTATCAAACTCAAAAGAGAAATAGGAGCTACTAAGCCATACATGAGGATTCCATATTTATCTTTAAAATGTAATATTAACTGTTTTATTGTATTTTTATTTATTTTGTTGAATATTTCTCAATTTCATCCTAAGTTGATCCTCGCTGTATTCAGGAACCTTATTTGACACCTCGGCCACGGTCAAATTTCTAAGAATATCAATGTAAAAACGGAATCACCAGAAGTAATTTCTACATGTTGAGGGAAATGAGAAAGCTTACAGGGCTAAAGTGACACGTCCGGATAAAAACAATTATTTCTGTACCTAACTTTTATTCAAATAAAAACCCTACTAAAATGAGCACGCCAAGATAATGGAAAGTTAAAAATTGGAGAATTACACTAGTCAGTTTGTGAATAAATCAGATTGTTAAATTGGAAAAAAAAACCCACGTAACTATTAAATAATAGAAAAACCAGTTCTTTAGGAGACCAATAATGTTCTCGCAGGCCTCCACAGAGCCACTGATGCCTGGGAAAGCCAGGGCGTGAGGTTGACAGTTCCAAAGCACCACAGAATTTGAGGGAGAAGGGGGAAAAGGGAATATAGTTGATTTGGCTTTACAATGGTTACAAAGGAGAGGAGGAGTCCTACACAGAATTATCAGGGAGAGGCTGATGCTTTACAATGGACACAAAAGGGAAAGATAAAGGACTTTGACTCAAACTGGGACCCCCCCCAAAAAACAACCCTGGTATTTAATACCTGTTAGCTCCACCTAAACTACTTTAAAAGTCTATGGTTAAACATGTGACAAGGTCAAACTTAAGGTCTTCCCCTTCAAGCTAACTAAACTTGGGGGTGGGTGGGAGGGGGGAAGCTTTTGGATGCCACCAGGCTACAAATTTGGGGGTTTCTAGATTCCACATTGACAATATATTTGAATACAAATAAATACCCTCCTTAGACAACTTTCGTACCAACATTAAATCAGTCAATTAATTTTAGATGTTCTGTAAACACAGACTATTTTTTAAAAATCCTTCCCTTTTGTCTTAGTATCAAGCCAGAAGAGCAGCAAGGGATACACTGCTCGGAATTGTCTGAGGGCGGATTTGAACCCAGGATCTAGGGACTTCAAGCCTGGCACTTTATCCATGCTGATAGCTAGCTGCCCCTGCCCTGCCTGGTCCCTCTGTGTACGTGCTTTAGGTTTCTATAACAGATTTCAACATCAAGAAATATCAACCAGTCCCGAGCTGTGGACATCAAAGGGGAGTGTATTAAGCTACTCCTTACTATGCATCAAGGACAATCCTTGTCCTATGGGAGAGACAATGTCCAAACCAAACACAGGATAAATTGGAGATCATCAGTTAAAGGCACTAGCATGAAGGCTTCTTATAGAAGGTAGGGTTTTACCTGGGGAAACCAGAAACAATAGGGGCTAGAAGAGAGGAAGAGGAGCAGTCTGGCCATGCTCTTTTTATCCTTCCTGAGAGTAGGTGGTCCAGACAATAGAGCACCAGGCTTGGAGACCTGAGTTCAAATTTAATCTCAGGCTCCTTTCCAACTACAGGACCCTATGAGGGAAGTCACTTAACTTAGGCAGTTTTAGTTTCTTTACCAGCAGAAGGGGAAATAAGAGCAACTGTCTGCCTCAGTTTCCTGAACTGTCAAATGAGCTGGAGAAGGAAAGGGCAAACCACTTTGTGACTTTGAGAAGAAAACCCCACATGAGGTCATGAGTCAAACACGACAAACAAGAAATTTCACAGGGTGGTTGATGAGAATTAAATGGGCTATTTGTAAAGCACTTCGCATATAGCTGGTTTTTTATAAATGCTTTCCCCCTTTTCTTCCCCTACAGATCATGCAGACTGATAATCTCAAAGTTTATGAAATTCAGAGAATCAAATCAAAATAAAAGACGAAGAGCCGCCTAGGCCAACCTCCATACTTCACGGGGTGCCCCAGTCACCCCGAACTCTATCATGTTGGCCTTTTATCTGCAAATAGACACCAATAAGCTGCTGTTCAGTTGTTCTTGACTCTTCATGACCACCCCCTTGGGGTTTTCTTGGCAAAATAGTGGAATCCATTTGCCATTTCCTTTGAGAGCCATGACGCAAATTGACTTCTAACTCTACCCATTGCTCTTTCTACTTGCCCAAATAAGGCAACTTCTTAATTAAGTTGCCAAACAAAGTTTCCCCAAGTGGCAAACATCAGGAATCTTCTTGTACCCCAAGAATCTATCAGGGGAAAATTTCCAACTGCCTTTTAACAGATAATGGCAATTTTTGAAGACAAGGGCCAAAAGAGGCATGGATGCATGTGAGAGTGATGCCAATTAACCTAACTTAACCCTACATCAAGTTTCATCATGAGTATACATGCTCGAGGAGACGCGCGTCCGTTCTTGGTTCACCAAGCTAGAGACGTTTGAGATGCGTCCTAACAACAGAAGGAATCCACAGTTCAAGAATAAGCTCAAACACAAAGTTATCTTTTTGTGGCAGGTTGGCCTCAGCACGTCTGTGTGACAGATAAAGAGACCAAAAAAAGACCCACAGTGGAAGCAGAAAAATAGCCACCAGAGCACTGTTGGTGAGTTGTGGACTGAGCCACCATTCTGGAGAACAAATGGCCATAACACTGCATAATATACTTGGACCCAGCAATGCCACCAGGAGGTCTGTATTCCAAAAGAATCAAAGGAATAACAAAAGGGCCTGTGGATATTTAAAGTAGCTCTTATTTTGGCAGCAAAGAATCGGAACATTGGGAGGATGCTCATTAATGAGGAATGAGTGAACAAGTTTTTGTGGCATATAATTGGGATGGAATATTACTGGGCCATAAGAAATGACACGAAGGATAATTAAAAAAAAAACAAACCCTGGATTATATTATCTGATACAAAGTGAAAAGAGCAGAACCAAAGGAACACTGTACACAGTAACAATATTGTAATAGCAATAGTTAAAAATTTAGTTATTGCAATCTATACAATGATCTAAGATAATTCCAGAGGACCTATCAAGAGAAATGCTATCTATCCACCTCCAGAGACAACTTACAAAATAGAGTATAGATTGAAGCCTATTTTTTCACTTTCTGTTTCTTGCATTTAATCCCCCCCAAAAAACTATATAGCTAATATAGAAATGTTTACAAGACTTCACATGTATAATTAATATATTGCTTGCCTTTTCAGTGGATGGGGTAGAGGCTTGAGGGAAGAAGAGAATTTGGAACATAATTATTTTTTAAAGGATTTTGTCTTTAAAAAGACACTTCCAGGGGGCAGCTGAGTAGCTCCGTGGATTGAGAATCAGACCTAGAGACAGGAGGTCCTAGGTTCAAATCTGGCCTCAGACATTTCCCAGCTGTGTGACCCTGGGCAAGTCACTTGACCCCCATTGCCTAGCCTTTACCACTCTTCTGCCTTGGAGCCAATACACAGTATTGACTCCAAGACGGAAGGTAAAGGTTAAAAAAAAAGACACTTCCCAGCTGTGTGACCCTGGGCAAGTCACTTAACCCCCATTGCCTAGCCTTTACCACTCTTCTGCCTTGGAACCAATACTCAGTATTAATTCTAAGATGGAAGGTGAGGGTTTAACAGGAAAAAAAAAGGGATGTTAAAAATAGATCTAAAAAAGTTTTTTTAAAAAACCCTCCATCTTATACAACTTTTTCTTTTCACAGAGGTGGTAGAATGAGACAGGGTTGTTCTTGGTTCTAGACTAATTTCACTGATGGCATTCTACACGTGAGTCCTTTTCCTAAGCAAGGGTCAATATGCTACCTGTTGCAGTTAAACAGTAGGATAGATAACTCACAGATTGTCTCCAGACAGGTGAATAGTGAATTGGTTTCATCATATACCCAAAGGCAACATAATAATATTATGCATTGCTCACTTTGCCTAGCAGTGTTCATAATGAACAGAAACAGAATGATCAGGAGAAGTAAAATGGCAGCTTATATGCCAAAATCCCTTTCAGAGGATGAAGAAGAACAAATGATAATGACTTTTTTAAGATCCTCAAAACAAAGTCAACATTCAATAATCACTGAAGGCAACATGGGATAATTGGCAAAAACAGGTTGGAAAGCATGGGTCATATAAGAAATCAGAGGCCAACACTTTGTGTAAACTCCCAGAAAATTTAAGCAAGTATCAAATAACAACAAATTAACCCCTATGTCAACTGACAGGAAATAACTTGTCAGGTCATGTGAATAATAACAAAGGACAATATAATTTCTCTGAACCCCAAGATCTCTCATGCCTCTCCAAAACGGAAATTATGCACCAAAGAAAGCAACTTTAGTTGTTTTCCTAGTCTAGATTACCCAGAACCTTTTAAAAAGAAAGTTAAAAACAAAAATAAAAACAAAAATCCATGAAGTAGTAACTCTCACTCAGACTGAGCTCATTCAGCAAATCTCCCATCTCCTCCCCTTACTGGTATCAAGACTGCAATAGCAAACCCAAGAACATAACAGTCTTTTTTTCCCTTAAAAAATTATCTTTTGGGGGCAGCTGGTTAGTTCAGTGGTTGAGAGCCAGGCCTAGAGACAGGAGGTCCTGAGTTCAAATCTAGCCTCAGATAATACTTCCTAGCTGTGTCACTTGACCCCCATTGTCTAGCCCTTACCACTCTTCTACCTTGGAGCCAATACACCTTATTGACTCCAAGATGTAAGGTAAGGTTTTTTTTTAAATTATCTTTTTTAAAAAAATATTTTTAGTTACATTTCAAATTCTGACTTGTCTCCCTCCTTCTCCACCTTGAAAAGGACTTAAGGAGGATACTATTTGTCACAGATATAGGTGGATAGATGGACACATAGACGAGAGAGAATAAAGACTTCTATACATACATATATATCCATCCATCCATGCATGCATGTATGTATGTAAAAAAAAAAATGCATGGACTTCCAGTCAATATGGCGGCTTAGAAGCAGCAAAAGTTCAGACCTCTGAAAACCCTTCCTTACCGATCACAAACTGAATGCTCCAAGGGGACTGAAATTCAAACTTAACAACAGGACAGAGCCGGGGAACCCTCCCTTCTGGACTCAAATCAAAAGGTACGCCCCCCAAAAGCCAGAATCCTAGAACACTTGGGTCTAAGGGGAAAGCAGAAGGAAGGTCCCAGGACCCCTCCCCCCCAACCCAGAGCACTGAGCCCACAGCAGCAGCAGGAACCTCAGGGCCAGCAAAAGTGCTGCTCTTAAGGGTGTACCTTAAAAGCAACCTGGGCCAGTCTCGGGTCTTCCAACACAGAGGACAGGGAAGCAACCTGAGAGTGATGGGGAGGAGGGGGGGGGACACGGTGCTTTTAGCCCCCTGGTTGGGTCCTTCCATTGGAGTCTCACCTGAGGTTTTTGCCTCCGGGCACATCCAAACCAACCCAGCTAAACCTAATCCCACCAGGAGAACTCAGGGAGGCCAGGGCCCCTCTCCCCGGTAGAGTACAGGACCTTCTGAAAGGACAGGAACCTCAGGGCCTGCAAAGGCGTTGTTCTGAAGGGCGTACCTTGAAAGCAACCTGGGCCAGTCTCAGGGCATCCAACACAGGCGGCAGGGAAGCACCCTGAGAGAGATGGGGAGAACCTGTAGCCCCCTGGCTGGGTCCTTCCATCTGAGTCTCACCTCAGGAGGCCAGAACCCCTCCACCCTTAGAGTGCAGGGCCCTCTGAAAGGACAGGAACCTCAAAGGGCCGACAAAGGCACTGATGTACCTTGAGGACAGTGTTGTGCCAGGCTCAGAGCATGGAAGGCAGCAAAGAAGCAACTGGAGGGAACTGAGAGAAGTAACATCCGAAACTCTGGCAGGCAGGGGAGGGCAGATCCTGGGCCTCCGAGGTAAGACAGCCCAGGTGTGAAGAACAGACAATGTGCCTGGGGTTAAAGCCTCAGACCATCAGACAGATACATTAAGAGCTAGTACTCCTCACTCAGATTTCTGACTGGAAAGGGGAAGAAAAACCATAGAGATAGCAAACAGTATAGAAGTGCAAAAGCCTCCAAACACCAAGAAAAGCAAGAAGAAGGGGGTGACTTTGGACACGTTTTATGGAGCAAAAATATAAAATACAGAGGAGATAGAAGAAACACAAACAAATGCTCCAAAATCTTCCAAAGGAAATGAAAATTCCCCACAAACTCTTGAAGAATTCAAATTGTAAATTATCAAAAAGATGGAAGCCTTCTGGCAGGAAAAATGGGAAACAATGCAAAAGGAACTCAGCAATCTGAGAGACCAAAATATGAAAATACAGAAATAGCTCTAAGCCTCAAAAAACAGGTCAGACCAAACTGAAAAGGAAAACCCGTCTTTAAAGGTCAGAATCAGGCAATGGAAAACAATGATCTTGCAAAAGAGCAAGAATTAATAAAGCAAAGTCAAAAGACTAAAGAATTAGAAGATAACATAAAATCTCACCGACAAGGTGACAAACCTGGAAAACAGAGGAAGGAGAGACAATCTGAGAATCATTGGTCTACCAGAAAAGCCAGAAATAAAACAGTAATCTTGATATCATAATACATGATATCATCAAAGAAAACTGCCCAGAGATTCTAGAACAAGGGGACAAAATATTCATTGAAAGAGTCCACAGAATACCCTGTACACTAAATCCCCAAAAGACAACTCCCAGGAATGTAATTGCCAAATTCCAAAGCTTCCAAACAAAAGAAAAAATCTTACAAGAAGCCAGAAAAAGACAATTTAGATATAAAGGAACACCAATCAGGGTCACACAGGACCTAGCAATTTCCACTCTGAACGACCGTAAGGCATGGAACATGATACTCAGAAAAGCAAGAGAGCTGGGTCTTCAAACAAGAATCAGCTATCCATCAAAACTGACTATATACTTCCAGGGGAAAGTATGAGCATTCAATAAAATACAAGATTTCCAAGTGTTTGTAAAGAAAAGACCAGAGCTCTGTGGAAAGTTCGACATCCAAACACAAAGAGCAAGAGAAACATGAAAAGGTAAATATGAAGGAAAGGGAAAAGGAGAAAAAAGTTATCTTTTTCTTTTATTCAAACTCTCTTCTAGAAGGACTACATTTATATCAAATTATATATATTAATATGTGGGGAAAGTGTAATGTGTAACTCTCAAAAATTGTATGCATCATTAGAGTAAGTAAGAGGAATCATGCATAGGGAAAGTGGGGCATCAAGATGATATGGAGAAAGGGGGTGGGATAGAAAGAAAAAGGGAGGGGGGGGAATCATCGATGGTACTAAGATATACTCCAAGAAATAGAAAAAAAACAACTAAATAGAATAATCTCTCTCACACAAAGACACATGGGAAGGGGAGGGGAAGAATCCTCCTATAAGAAGGAGAGGAAGAGTTTTTACTTAAACCTTACTCTCAGTGAAATCAACTCTGAGAGGGAAGAGAATCCAGATCCACTGGGATCTTGAATTCTATCTTATCCAGCAGGGTAAGGGAGAAGGGAAAACCAAGGGGGAGGGGGGAGGGAAGACAAAAAGGGAGGGAAGGAGAGGGGGAGGGAACAAAAAGGGAGGGGCTAGAGAGGGAAACATATCAAAGGAGGGGACTAGGGGGACTGATTTAAAGTAAATCACTGGCTTAAAAGGTTATAGCTAAAGAAGACAGGTCAGAATTAGGGGAGGATATCAAAATGCCAGGGAATCTACAAGTGACAATCATAACTTTGAAAGTGAATGGGATGAATTCACCCATAAAACGTAGACGAATAGCAGAATGGATTAGAATCCAAAACCCTACCATATGTTGTCTTCAAGAAACACATGAGGCGGGTAGACACTCACAAGGTCAGAATTAAAGGGTGGAGTAAGACCTTTTGGGCCTCAACTGATAGAAAGAAGGCAGGAGTTGCAATCATGATATCTGACAAAGCCAAAGCAAAAATAGACCTGATTAAAAGGGATAGGGAAGGTAAATATATTTTGTTGAAAGGGACTATAGACAATGAGGAAATATCACTAATCAACATGTATGCACCAAATGGATAGCACCCAAATTTCTAATGGAGAAACTAGGAGAATTGGAGGAAATAGACAGTAAAACCATATTAGTGGGAGATCTGAACCAACCACTATCAAATTTAGATAAATCAAATCAAAAAATAAATAAGAGGTAAAGGAAGTGAATGAAATCTTAGAAAAATTAGAGTTAATAGACATATGGAGAAAAATAAGTAGGGACAAAAAGGAATACACCTTCTCAGCACCAAATGGCACACTCATAAAGATTGACCATACACTAGGTCACAGAAACATGGCATACAAATTCAGAAATAATAAATGCAGCCTTTTCAGATCATAAGGGAAAAAAATAATGATCAGTAAGGGTACATGGAGAACCAAATAAAAAATTAATTGGAAATTTAAGTAATATGATAATCCAAAAATCTGTTAGTTAGAGAACAAATCATAGAAACAATAATTTCATGGAGGAAAATGACAATGGTGAGACAGCCTTTCAAACCTTATGGGATGCAGCTAAAGCAGTAATCAGAGGAAAATTCATATCCCTGAGTGCATATATTAACAAACTAGGGAAGGCAGAGATCAATGAATTGGAAATGCAAATAAAAAAACTTGAAAGCGAACAAATTAAAAACCCCCCGAAGAAAACCAAACTAGAGATCCTAAAAATGAAGAGAGAAATTAATAAAATCAGAACTGATAGAACTATTGGACTATTATGTAAGACCAGAAGCTGGTACTTTGAAAAAAACAAACAAAATAGACAAAGTACTTGTCAATCTAATTTAAAAAAAGAAAGAAGAAAAGCAAATTAACAGCATCAAAGATGAAAAGGGGGACATCACCTCCAATGAAGAGGAAATTAAGGCAATCATTAAAAACTACTTTGCCCAATTATACGGCAACAAATATGCCAATCTAGGCGATATGGATGAATATTTACAAAAATATAAACTGCGTAGACTAACAGAAGAAATAGAATTCCTAAATAATCCCATATCAGAAAATGAAATCCAACAGGCCAAAGAATTCCCTAAGAAAAATTCCCCAGGGCCTGATGGATTCACCAATGAATTCTATCAAACATTCAAAGAACAGCTAATCCCAATACTATACAAACTATTTAACATAATAAGCAAAGAGGGAGTTCTACCAAATTCCATTCATGACACAAACATGGTACTTATTCCAAAGCCAGGCAGGCCAAAAACGGAGAAAGAAAATTATAGACCAATCTCCCTAATGAATATAGATGCAAAAATCTTAAATAGGATACTAGCAAAAAGTCTCCAACAATTGATCAGAAGGGTCATCTACCATGATCAAGTAGGACTTATACCAGGGATGCAGGGCTGGTTCAATATTAGGAAAACCAATCACATAATTGACCACATCAACAAGCAAACCAACAAGAACCACATGATTATCTCAATAGACGCAGAAAAAAGCCTTTGATAAAATACAACACCCATTCCTATTAAAAACACTAGAAAGAAAAAAAAGAAAATAAATAAATAAATAAAAAGAAAAAAGCACTAGAAAGCATAGGAATAGAAGGGCCTTTCCTAAAAATAATAAACTATATATATCTAAAACCATCAGCAAACATCATCTGCAATGGGGATAAACTAGAAGCCTTCCCAATAAGATCAGGAGTGAAACAAGGATGCCCGTTATCACCTCTATTATTTGACATTGTACCAGAAACACTAGCAGTAACAATTAGAGATAATAAGGAAAAAGACTTGTACAAGAACATTCATAGTTGTGTTCTTTGTGGTGGCAAAAAATTGGAAAATGAGGGGATGCCCTTCAGTTGGGGAATGGCTGAACAAATTGTAGTATATGATAGGGATGGAATACTATTGTGCTCAAAGGAATAATAAAGTGGAGGAATTCCATGGAGACTGGAACAACCTCCAGGAAGTGATGCACAGCGAAAAGAGCAGAACCAGGAGAACATTGTACACAGAGACTGATACATGGTGGTACAATCGAAGGTGATGGACTTCTCCATTAATGGCAATGCAATGTCCCTGAACAATATGCAGGGATCTAGGAGGAAAAACACTATCCACAAGCAGAGGACAAACTGTGGGATTTTTGTAAAAACACCAAGGAAATGCAACTGCTTGACTACAGGGGTTGAGGGGTCATGTCTG
Organism: Monodelphis domestica; assembly: GCF_027887165.1. Taxonomy (NCBI): domain Eukaryota; kingdom Metazoa; phylum Chordata; class Mammalia; order Didelphimorphia; family Didelphidae; genus Monodelphis; species Monodelphis domestica. Next base: position 277,939,216 of record NC_077233.1, on the reverse strand, counting down.
AGGAGAGAATCTAAATGAACACTCTAATGCAAATACCAACAACATGGAAATGGGTTCGAATCAAGAATACATGTGATACCCAGTGGAATCACGCGTCGGCTATGGGAGAGGGGAAAGGGGGGAGAAAAAGAAAATGATCTTTGTCTTCAATGATTAATGTTTGGAAATGACCAAATAAAATAATGTTAAAAAAAATGCAGGCTTTTATTCGAGTTCTTTGTCTGGAAGTGGAAAGCATCTTCTTTCATTGAATCTTTGTATACCTCAGAAATGACACAGTCTTACAACAAAACCTGCTCCCACACCCCGATTCCCACCCTGCCTTCTCTTCCAGTGTTGTAGAGAGACCCCAGCTTCAGGCTATAGATTTTCAAAAGCAAGAACTGCAGAGAGCTATCTATAACCAACCCCACACCAGAAAGGCAAAGCTCTGAACCAATAGTAATGGACCACAAAACCAAGGACAGGGCACCAGGACAAGTCACTGTGTGAAGGGACAGTATGTCTAAAGGAAAGAGTGCAGCTTCCCGCTAAGGCCACTTCTGATCTCCCAAAAGTCAAACAAAGCAAAGATCTAACTGGTAGGAGTAGGCTGAGATCCAGCCCAGAATGCAACCACATTTCAGAGGAAAGAATCAGAAAGCAAGCAAAGGAGAAAATTGGATGGGGGGGGGGGGGGCATGGGCAGAGGGGGTGCACACACAAAATAAAAATTACCAAATATTTTGGTAAGAAAACTCAAAAGGTTTTGAATATAAGTAGATAAAAAGAGCTGGGGAGGGGGGACACGGAGGGGATAAAAACAAGGAAATATAGTCTTCATATCTAGTAAATCAGTCTGGGCATCTCTGAATATTGGAAAACAATCCAACTCTGGATGAGACAGAGAACCACGTGGAATGTGAAGAGAACGTGGAAATAATCTGTTACCAAAAGAGAAGTCATTTCGAAATCAGTTGTCTGTGAACAGCAAGTTATTAACCAGTTAAAGCTAACATAACTTGGGGTAGAGGGGAATAGAAGGATAAAGAAAGGCAACTCTACCTTGGTATATCTGAACGGATAACTGAAAAAGTGCAAATTGGATAAAAGATTGAATGGGCGTCTGAACAATTGCGCAACATTTAAATGATATACAGCACTTGTCACAATGAGGAAGGAAAAAAGTGCAGAAACTCCCTGGGTCAGAGAATACTTGAACTTTGCAAAGCAAATATATAGCCAAGCTTAGCAGATACTCATTTGGAAAATGCAGAAGAGAATGATGAGGGTCATTAGGAGCAGAATCACCTCAGTAAACACTGAAAAGCAGTAAAGGGCAAAAATGACTCTATAAAATGCTTGGTAGGAGATTCAACCATACTAGATCATCTTGAAGGCATTTATGAGCAGAGCCAGAAGAGATACAAGATGGAACAAATATGCCAATTGTTTCTATTCTCATAAATGCTGACATAAACCCAACAAAATAAGTTAATACTTCAGCACCCAATGTGTTTTGTGTATATATATATATATACACACATATATATATATATAACATATATACGCACACACGTGTGTGGTTTATATATATATATATATATATACATTTATACTAAAAATAACATGTTTGTGTATGTATTTTAGTAAAAATAATAAGTCGGAAGGTCTGATCAGAGGACTATATGTGTACAAAAGAAATGAAAACTGGAGATGGCCGTTTAACATTTGGAAAAGGTTAGTGTTATTATCCCAAAACCGGGCAAGAAACACGATAGCTGCAACTTTTTGACCCCTATGTAGCGTCCATGTCTATAAAATATTTATGACAATGTATATACAAGTATCCCTTCCACATCTTGGGATGTAGATAAAGTTTTCTGGCCTTCCGTATCAAAGAAGTGTAAATTTATTCTTTTTCTTTCATGGGGTATTAAAGTACCTTATTGTAAAATTTGGGTCAATGCTAAATGAAAATACTATATGAAAAAGAAAATTTAAAAATATAAAATAAATATTTAAAATTTTTTAAATAAAACAAATTTGAAGAGAATAATGCTGAACATATAGTACAGGTCATATTATACATAAAAGTACATACATTTTATACATTTATGAGTAAGCAAACTTTTTAAGATATCCCCACATTTCTAGCCTTTGTGTTTCATTTGATTTGGAGCTTTTGCATTCTGTTCACAAACTTTTTACTTATTTTAACTTTAAAAGACAAATTGTATCTATTTATAGTATTAAAAAAATAAAATGTGCTCACGTTATACAATTCTATACATATATTTAGGCATTTCTAAGTTTCTAAACTTATGCTGTGTCATTTGTGGCTTAAGCAAAACTTCCCCCAAAATTTCCATTTAATATTTTTTTAAACCCTCACCTTCCGTCTTGGAGTCAACACTGTGTATTGGCTCCAAGGCAGAAGAGTGGTAAGGGCTAGGCATTGGGGGTCAAGTGACTTGCCCAGGGTCACCCAGCTGGGAAGTGTCTGAGGCCAGATTGGAACCCAGGACCTCCCTGTCTCTAGACCTGACTCTCAATCCACTGAGCCACCCAGCTGTCCCCTCCATTTAATTTTTTATCTACCAGCAAAGCCACAATGGGGGAAGTCTCAATGTGGAAAAGTTACCTGTCTTAGAGTATCCTTGTTAAAGTATGAGACCAAAAGGCTTTTGCAGACAATTCTCTACAGGAGACCATACTTGTGATGGGGAGGTGTGAGTGGATAGCTCTAAATAGTCTAAAAGGAACCAAGAATGAAAGTCCTGCTTCAGATCCTTACTAGCTGTTCGAGCAAGTCAATTAACCCCTCTCACCATCAGTTTGACTTATTGTAAGGATCAGAGGAGGTATTAATGTAAAGCATTTTGTAAACTAAAAGTGCAATTTAAATGTTACCTTATGATTCACAATCACAATTAACTGCTAGATCATAGCCTCTATGTTTATCATTTTTTCATTTATCTCTCTTCAAGATTTCTCTGTAGTTAAAACCATTAAAGATCCAACCTGGAGTCTAATTTTTTAAAACCATTATCAATATCAAATGAGTTATTATTAATTTTTTAGTTTTCTTTTCAATTTTGAGTTCCAAATTCTTTCCCTCCCACTTTCTCCAAGAAGGCAAGCAATATATCAATTATACATAGGAAACCATAAGAACCACATTTCCATATTAGCCATGTTTTTTTAAAAGGCAAGAAAAGTAAAGTGAAAAAAATTACACTTCAATTTGCACTAAGCATTCATTGATTCTCTCTGGTGGTGGGTAGCATTCTTTCATCTTGAGTCCTCTGGAATGGTTTTGGATCACTGTATTGAGCAGAGTAGCTAAGTATTGAAGTTGATCATAATTACAACATTATTGTTACTGCCTAGGATAATCCTAGTTCTCACTTCACTTTTCATCATTTCATAGAGGTCTTGCCATGTTTTTCTGAAACTATCCCCTTGTCATTATGCAGTAGTACCCCATCACAATCATATGTCCTACTTGTTCAGTCACTCCCCAATAAATGAGCATCCCCCCTAGATTTCAATTCTTTGTCACCACAAAAAGAGCTGCTACAAATATATGTATGAATAGGGTCCCCCCCCTTTTTTCTTTGATCACTTTGGGATACAGACCTAACAGTGGCATTCCTGGGTCAAAGAGTACATACAGCTTTAGGGTCTTTTGAACATAATTCTAAAGTGCCCTCCAGAATGGATGGACCAGTTCACCATTCCACCAGCAGTTCATCTGGGTCCCTATTTTTCCCTCATAAGAGACTTTCTTACCAAAAGTCCACCATTGTCATGGATGATTATCCCATGCAAAGTTTAAAAACTGAAGAGGGATTTCTTATGGATGGATTGGTCTGGAAAGGGGGAAAGGGGGAAATTGATAGCCCACTGAAGCAGTCCAATTAAGTGCTCTGCAAATGCATCAGCTCTTCTGGGCTACAGGGAGTATACCTTTCACATCCTTCTATCAACCACACAGCTCTGAACAGAGTAAACATTCACAAACCTTCAAGATTGAAACTATCTGCTTCTGGAGTTTGTGGGCCGCCATCAAGCTGACTTTTTGTGCCCATCATTAGTAAGGACAAAGGGTCCTGAAAGAAGATCTGTGTTTAGCCATTGTTCAGATTATAAACTGGTGATGGAGCGATAAGAAAGGCGAGGATAAGGTCTGAAAGAAGATTCCTGCAACTTGTGCTCCATCTGCCACCAGTAAGCACAAGACTCCACAAAGAAATGAATGCCTTTCCATCAGCTGAAACCAGGTCTTACACAGGGGACCTTTGAAAAAAGGTTTTGTCCCACCGACTTGCCAGATCTCCTGCATCTGTGAATACTCTGGGATCAGATCATTAAAAATAAGGGATGCCAGGGCGGCAGCTTGGTAGCATTGAGAGGTAGAAATGGAGGTCATGGGTTCAAATTAATGTCAGACACTTCCTAGCTGTGTGTCCTTGGGGAAGTCACAACCCCTATTTCCTAGCCCTTACCCTTTTTTGCCTTAGAACCAATTCATGGGTGGGCCAAGCAAATATAATAAAACGACAATTTTATCTAAACTAACCAACATATTCACTGCCATACCAATCAAACTATACAAAAATTATTTTATAGAGTTAGAAAATATAATAAAATTCATTTAGAAGAAAAAGATGAAGAATATCAAGGGAATTTTAAAAAATGATGAAAGGAAGTAACCTGGTAGTACCAGACCTCAAACTTTATTACAAAGCATTAATCATCAAAACAATCTGGTACTAGCTAAAAAAATAGTGGTGGACTAGTGGGATGAATTGGATACACAAAACCTAGTAATAAATTACCATAATAATTTAGTGTTTGACAGATAAAGGAATTCAAGCTCTTGGAACAAGAGCTCACTATTTGACAACTATTGGGAAAATGATCTATTCCCAGTCTCTGTCATACCAACATTTCATGCCACATGCCAAAATAAGGTCAACATAGGTAAATGATCTAAACAAAGAGTGATACCTTAAGCAAATTAGGAGCATGGAATAGTTTACCTGTTGGATCTATGGATAAGGGAAGAATTTAGGACCAAACAAGAGATAAAGTATTATAAAATATAAAATGGATACTTTTGATTATAATAAAAAGCTCTTATACAAAAACAAATATAAACAAGATTAAAAGGAGAGCAGAAAGCTGGGGGAAATATTTTATAGCAGCATCTGTCACAGTCAACTTTATTAAAATATAAGTCATCAAAAAATATATATATAAATCATCCTCCAAATGATAAATGGTCAAAGGCTATGAATAGGCAGCTTTCAGATAAAGAAATCAAAGCAATCTACAGACATATAGGAAAGTGCTCTATATCACTACTGATTAGAGAAATGCAAATTAAAATAACTATGAGGTACCAACTCAAACCTATTAGATTAACTAATGAGACAGATAAGGAGAATGATAAATGTTGGAAGGAGTGCTAGAAAATTGGGGTACTAATATACTGTTGATGGAACTGAACTGATTCAACCATTCTGGAGAGCAATTTGGAATTATGCTCAAAAGACTAACACTGTAGATATCTTTGATCCATCAATACCATTACTAGGTCTGTATCTCAGGAGGGGGAGGGGAACCTATTTATGGAAAAATATTTATTCCAGCTCATAGCAAAGAATTGGAAATTGAAGGGTTGTCCATCAATTGGGGAATGGCTGAACAAATTGTGGTACATGTTGGTGATGGAATACTATTGTGCTCAAAGGAATAATAAAGTGGAGGAATTCCATGGAGACTGGAACAACCTCCAGGAAGTGATGCAGAGCTAAAGGAATAGAACCCAGAGAACATTGTACACAGAGATCTATATACTGTTGTACAACTGGGTGTAATGGACTTCTCCATTAGTGGCAATGTAGTCCTTTTCTGAAGAAGGACATCAATGACTAGTTTCAGTGAAGCAGATGGACAAAATTATCAGCCTCACTCTCTTCTAGTCTTATGAATTCTAGAACATGCTGATCAGTATTAGTTAAGGGAGTTTTCAATGGTATCATCCCCACACCCATGAAATCACAAGTTCAGGCTAAAAAATTAAAATAAAGAAATGTATCCACAGATGGCTTTAGTAACAGTGAGGAATAATACCATAAAATATTTATTCTATCTCTTGGGGTAATTTTTTTTAAAGGGTCCAGACACATATAATCTAAGTCCTGGAATACAGATCAACAATTCTAATTTCATTTTAGAAAGTGGCCTGGGATCCTTGTAGGTTTAAGTGACCACTCCAAGGTAATACAAATAGCCAAATAATAGAGTACCTAAAGCTGCCTTTGACATTTATTAGACACATAACACCACCTAACTTCTTTAATGCCTCTAAACCTCAGATTACTCACCTGTGAAAGGAATATCTGTATCAAGGGTTTAATAGAGGCAAATGAGACAATGTTTAATTTTGGAAACTTTAAAGTAGTATATAAAATAGAAACCATCTGATATACATTCCTTTCCTTCTCATCTCAAAACCATAGGACAATAGTATCCCTATTCTCTCTTCCCTTTCTCTAGTCTAAAAATGGAAGCCTTTGAAAATGAAGAATGAAAATGAAAAAAAATGAAGCAAAAAAATGAGGAAGCAATAATGCCAAAGGGGGATGGGGGGGGGGTGAAATGTTTTTAACCCATACCTTCTTGAGACAGTTATGTTTGCTCAGTGGATGAGAGGCAGCCCTAGAAAAGAGAGATCCTGGGTTCAAATTTGGCCTCAGACATACTTCCTAGCTGTGTGACCTTTGGCAAGTCACTTAACCCCCACTGCCTAACCCTTATTACTCTTCTACCTAGGAATCAATAGGTAGTATGGCTTCTAAAACCAAAGATAAGGGTTTAAAAACAAGTAAACAAAAAAAAAAAACCCTTATTTTCTATCCTAGTAAAAACAGAAGGACAAATAGTAGGCAAATGAGGTTATGCCTTGCCTTAGGTCACATAGCTAGATAATATCTGAGGTTACATTTGAATCCAGATCCTCCAAAATCCAGGAGAGGTGATCAAGCCACTGTGCCACCTTACTGCCCCTTATGTTTAATCTACATTAGTAATTTTTTAAAATTAGTTTCTTAAGTGTAGACAATCAACTAAGTCAAGCCTTGGCTTTACCAGTAGTCAAATGAAGATTTGTGAGATGTAAATGCTCAAAAAAAAAATTGGTTCTTCAAAGTACAACCTTGAGGCAGTTAAGTCCTCCTTTGTATAACGTTGATGTCACTCTTCCAAAATAAGACTGTCCCTTATGATCACTCCCTCCCTCTTCTGCCTTTCTTGATGCCTACAAATTCACCTAAGTCTCTCTCATTCTTTAAACAAACTTTCAACAAGATACTATGATTCCCTCAAGGTAGTTATTATCCTAAAGCAGAGCACATATTACCAGGAACAAAGTAAAATAATTGAATCTACTGATACATAAATAACATGCAACATGTCTATTTGTACTAATTTGATACAATTTTACCCTTGTGTTCTCAAGATCCTAGCACACGTTAATCCATCATGAAACATTACATGAAATATTAAGTATACTTCTGTCCATTTTCCAAATCCTCGGCTCGATTTCAGTTTCACTGTACAACAAAGCAGGTTTATCTCCAATTTTTGTTGTTGTTCCTTCATTTCGGTCCCACCCTTCATGACGCTATTTGCAGTTTTCTTGGCAAAGATACTGGAGTGGTTTGCCATTTCCTTTTCCAGTTCATTTTATAAACAAGGGAACTGAGGCAAAGTGAATTAAGTGATTTGTTCAGGATCAGAGGCTGGATCAGGTCCTGTGTTCTATCCACTGAACCATCAAGCTGCCTCCAGTACTTCAATTTTAATATTGTCTTGTCCACTCTAAGTGTTTTTCTTCATAATAATGATCAGTAGCTGTTTTAAACTGGTTTTCCTTCTTCGAGAAACCTCCAACATACTAAAAGAACTAATAATAATCCCTTTGGCTACTAGGTTCCTCTAAAGACCTGCTTGTTTTTTGAGGATTAATTAGGATGTTCCACAGAAATAGTTTGTCACTTCTTAGAAGTGTTTTTCCGTTTTCGATAGAACTTCCCTCTGAGCTTCAGAGAAATGATTTTGTTCATTGTGGGCTTAAATGATCCTTTCAACCTTCCCCAGTATCTCTAACAGCCACTGAAGGGTACTTTGAAGAGAAACAAATTTTTGCCTGTTGCCTTGGAGTAGCTAGTAACCATTCTTAAAAACTACAGAATTAAAAACATAAACTAAAGGCAGAAAACACATGTATAATATCTGGTAGAAAATTCAGCCATCAGCTGACAAGAGAACCAAAGGGGGGCAAAATAGTTAATCTTTCACATCTGGTGAAGGTCAGACACATCAGCCTACACAGTCTTGACCACTGCTGCAACAAATATGGTTTCATATCAAAATTGTTTGTCCCAAGTATTTCCTAAGCACTGTAACATCTCAAAGCCCTCTATTTCCTTTCTTCCCATTCACCTCTCAACTCTCCGCAACCTGGCTTCTGATCTCATCACTAACATGAAGCTATTAGGGTGGAGGGGTGGGTAGTAGATGGCTCAGTAGGTTTAGAGCCAGACATAGAAAGGGGAGGACCTAGGTTCAAATCTGTTCTCAGACACTAGTTATGTGACCCTGGACAAGTCACCTAGCTGCCTTACTATTCTTCTGCCTTGGAACCAACATGTAAGTCTTGATTCTAAGGCAGAAGAAGTTATGGGTTAAAATAAAAAATAAATAAATGAAGCTACTCTTCCAAACATAGCAATGATCTTTAGATTGTCAAACTCAAGGGTCCTTTCCTCAATCTTCACCACTGACCTCTTTGCAGGGTAAGACTATTCTTACGCTGCAAATGAGAATCCTCTTCCCTCTAGATTTTAACAATATGGCTCTCTCAGCTCTCTACCAGGTCCCTGTTTGTTCTTTCTCAGTTTCTTTTACTGATTTGTACCATGCTCACTCAATGAATACACCCTACAAGGCACTGTTCTGGTTTTCTTTTATCCATATCCTCATTGGGTGACCCATGTGTGCAATGATATTTTTATGCAGATGATTCCCAGATTTAGAAATCAAGACACATTATTAAACATTTTGAACCAAGATGTTCCTGTAAGCAACTCAATATGTCGAAAACAGAACTCACTTACAAATATACCGTGTTTTATGGCACATCACTTTGAACTTAATAGTTATTTAAGGGTGGGTTTTTTTTTTAAATAAATTTAAGATTTGGAACAAACTTGTTGAGCAAATCTATTGACACCACTTTTCCAACAGCTCGTGCTCCCATTATGTTTCTGTGTCACATTCTGGTAATCCTCACAGTATTTCAAACGTTCTCATCATTATTATATCTTGTGAAGAGTGATCTGATGGGTGATCTTTAATGTTACTATTGCAATTGTTTTGGAACACCACAAACCACACCCAGACAAGATGGGGAACTTAGTAAATGTTGTGGAGTCTTCCTCCCTCCCTCTCCTTAGGCCTCCCTATTCCCTAAAAGAACAACAAGGCTGAAATTAGGCCACTTAATAATCCTGTAGGTGTCCAAGGGAAAGAAAGAGGCAATTTTCTGAAAAGATAAACTTCATTTCTGTATTATCTTAAGAAATGACTACAGTCACCCCAACCTCTGGCAACCACCGCCCCAATCAATCAGCACTCATTGGCATGCAGTCATGACTATCCACCAGCAAAAAGACTGCCCTTTGGTGAAGGCTCAAATGATGATTAGCATTTTTAGCAATGAATGAAGTATTTTTAAATTAAGATACCTTCATTGGTTTTTTTGACATTGTCCTATTGCACCCGTAGTAGACGAATATAAACAGAACTTTTATATGCACCGGGAAACCAAGAACGTCATCTGACTCCCTTTATTGCAATATAACACTTTATTGTGGTAGTCTGAAAGCGAGCCCAAAATATCTCCAAGATAAGCCTGCATTAAATGCCTACAATACCAACAAAGGCAAAAGGCAGTCCCTGTACTAGAGGAGCTAAAGGAGACAACAAGTAAATAATGACTCCCAAATGTAAAACAATCAGCCAAGGGACATCCCTAGAATTAGGACAAGGGGAAAGGGGCTTTCTGTAGAAAGTGGATTTTACTGGGAATTGAAGCCACCGAACTTGGGAATGAAGGAAGTCATTCAGGCTATGAGGATCTGGCAGAGAAAATGCCTCGTCCTGGTAGGGAACAGCAAGGACTCCTGGATCCAAGAGTGTGTGTTGGGGAGGTAGAAAGGCACAAGACAGAAAAACAGAAAGTTATAATGGTTATAAGCCCAAACCATTCCTCTAATCATACCTAAACTTTCCCTCTCCCTCATCCCACAATGCCAATGAGTTGAGCTGAGCAGTGTCTGACATATGGTAAGCCCTTAATAATTAATTGAAATCTTGTTATTTCTACCTATACAAAAACTCTTGCCTCCGACTGCTGGATTTCTCCCTAAACACACCCTGTCGCTACCTTAATAATCTCCTAATTAATCTCTTTGGTGCAAGTCTCTCCCTACTGCTGTCAAAATGGTTCTCCTAAATACAGGTGGAACTGCACCACTCCCCTACTGCAGTAAAGCCCCAACTGCTTGCCCCCAGGTAAAAATACCATCTCTTCTGTTTGATGTTGAAGGCCCTTCCTCACCGCGCCCCAGACTACTTTTCTAGACTTACTATCTATTCTACTCTACTTCTGGCTCTCCCTAACACAGACACTCCCATCTGTTTCCATTTCTTTGCATGTTTCCCCATAAATGGAATATATGACCTCCTCCCCTCGGACTCCCAAAAAAGCCTTTTTTATTCCCTTCAAGAATCAGCTCATCAGCTACAAATGCCTCCTCTTATATCCAGGAAGCTTTCCTGACTCTCTTCTCAAGCCGCTAGTGCATTAGTCAGTCCACCAAATACCCCAATTTTTATCCTGTATGAACGGTGTATAACTAACTATTCCTGGATATTTCTTCTCCCCTGATAGAATGCCAACTCCTGGAAGACAAATCCACATTTTTGTCTTCATCCCCAGAGCTTAGCACAGAGGAAGAGCGAAGTAAATAGTGAGGAAAGTGGCATTTGGTAGACTCTGAATCAGTTGTCTTTGCTGAGATATTTTTCTTTGTTTCAAGGATGGGTGGCTGGGAGGGATGGTGGGAGCATGGTGAGGGAAACAGGTAAATGACAAGTCTTTAAAAAGCAATACTGTTAAATTCAGAAGTGCGGTCTAAGTTGATGAGGATGCCATTTATTTCTCCCAATAACATCACTTCAGAAAGGGATGATTGAACCTACGTGTTAATGACCTCAATGTCAATGTTGTGAAGAGGTTGTATGGCTGCATCAGTCTCATTCCTAAGTTATTAATTTCATTTTTAAATGGATGGTATAGGAAGACATAATTAAAAGCAGATCAACCTTGAAAAAATAAAAATAAAAAGCAGTAATCATTAAGATTCTGAGAGGTGGCAATATGATATGAAGTTTTGAGCAAACAGGACATGATTGGAAGGCTGTACTGGCCATCTTATCAAGGAAAGAAATTATAAGTGAAAAAAACCACAACAAACCCTATGCACGGTTTCTCCCACGAACCTCAAAACCACCCCACAAGGTATCAACTGACATTTGCCCTACTTCCCAACTATACTAATCCATGATTGTCTTTTAGAACAAAAACAAGATGAACTTTTATTAGCTCTCAGCACAAAAGCAAACATCTGAAACCACATGAAACTTGTCTAAATCCTTCAAATGGATAAAATTTAGAAACAGGCCTTCAGCAGGCACTAGATAACACTTCCATCGCCTTATCAGAGAATGCTCAGTGACCTCCACATTGTGAGTCTAAATGAAATGATTTACTTGCATATATTTTTAACAAGTTCATGTTTGTCACAAAGGTGACGATGGAAGTTCATATAATCTTTCCAGATAGAAAAGTTTCACATGCATCAAGTTAGAAAATAAGTGAAAACTGATCACAAAAATTGCAGTAATAGAAAAAATAAACCAATTCTTAGGGGGAAATTTTTTCAAACTACATCAGATGCCCCAAAGTGCAATTTAGCACTAGGGTTCTAATTTCAAACAAAAAAAATTATGACACTCATCTGTTCCCTTGTTTCCAAGTGATTGTGATGGCAATATTTCCAATATAATTCTAGATAACCCTCACAATTGAATTTTTTAAAAATTATATACCATCCACTCAAAAATCCTGCCTTTTGTCTTTCCCCTCCCCACTCTCCCTTTAAAAATGGCTCAAGATTCTTTTACTGTTCAAAAAACTTCCTAACTGGAATTCAGTGCCTGGCAGATCAATCTAGCAATTAAGGTTGTAAAATAATCAGAACAGGACCCTCCCTGGACACACAGAAAAGGACCACAGAAATTACGAAAAAAAAATTGAGCAACAGCTTTCTGGCAGCCCATTATGAAGTAACAAGTTTCCGGAAGATCTTTTGGAATGTGGTTCATAAGGTGTCTCAGAAACTCTTTGAAAGAAAAAAATGTTCAAAAAATCTGAATGGAGAAAATGATACCCAAGCGAAGTATTCCTACTGGGCTGCCTTTATTTTTTTCTTTCCTGGGGAGAGGCAATCCATATCCATGGAAAAGTCTGAGTAGGTCAAAAGAATTTTAACTCCTTTTTCAGAGTGGACTTTGCATAAAAATTAATGTCCAGGTGATTCAGACTCCAACTTTGGGCGGGCTTGGACTGCTAGTTCTCCACACTCAAGATCTTTGAAATGCTTGTCTTCCCTCCTTAAAGGTTTAATTTAAGGTCTACTCGGGTTCTAGATCCCCAGCAAACAGTGTGTCGGTCCCTCCCACACTTCGCCACACCACGGAGCCCAGGGGAAGGTCATTGGAATTTTCGGGAGGGGAGGGGAGGGACAAGGAGAAAAAGCGATTAAAACACCTAAACCAGCAGCCTAGGCAGGTCACACTTAACTGTAGAAGAAACTAAAAATCCGACGCCAAAGAAGTGATGGGAAGAAAGCAGGGCTATTACCAGGCAAGCCTCGCAGGCAGAGTGGAAGGGGACAAGTCTGCACACTGCTGCCCCCAGTAACTTACACGTATACACTCGAAACTGGAAAACCCACGGGGGGAAAGTGCTGGCCAGAAAACAGGGCTAGAGAGGGAAGCGATGTCGGCATATCGCCCCATATCACCCCCGAGAAACTCGAAAACCCATGTGGGGCGGGGAGGGGTGGACAGAAATCAGGGCCACAGACAGCTTTACAGCCAAAGTTCAAGTGATGTCTAATACAGCCCTACGACTCTTCATACACACAGAGGAGAAACTTGAAAGCCAGATGGGGCAAAGGGATGGGCAGATAACAGGACTCTCGGAGAAGCCTGGCACAGTGGTCTACGTATTGCTCCCACTCCAACTTTCTCTCTCAGAGAGAGAAATTCAACTCGAAAACCAAGGGGGAAATGGGATGGCGGGCAGCAGGGAGTTTTGCAGCCGGGATTAAAGTTAGGTCTGCACAATGCCCCCAATCACACACACAGACTGACATTCTCATTGTAGTTCTCTCTCTCTTACTCTCTCTCTCTCCCTCTCTCTCTCTCTCTCTCTCTCTCTCTCTCTCTCTCACACACACACACACACACACACACACACACACACACACACACACACACACACACACACACACACGAGAAAAAGTCGGGAAGCAACAAAAAAGAAAAAGAATGGGCAAAAAACAAGGTTAGAAGGGAGGCTCGCAGCCGGAATAAAGTGAGGTCTGCACATTGCCCCTATCACGCGCACGCACATACATGCCCCGCCCGTCCCCAGACAACGGAGCAGAGCCTACTTTTCTTCCAGCCCCAGCCCGGCACGCCGGGTCAGGTCTAGCGGAGACCTGGGCTCGGGACTCGTTGGCCTCTCCTCTTTCCACACCGAGCCGGCCCCCTCCTCCACTGCCCCCCCCCCGACGGCCCCTTCCTACTGGGGCTCTAGCTCCCCCGGCCCGCCACTCCGCTAGCTAAGCCCAGGGGGAGGCAGCAGGGGGAGGCCAGAAGGAAGAGGAGGAAGAGGCGGGGAGAGGCGCTTACCCAGCAGAGGCGACGGGTCTGGGCAGCTGGGCAGCAACTGGACTTTGCTAGGCGGCCCAGTCTCCGTAGTCTCCGTGGCCTCCTCGGGAGGCGCCGCCGCCTGGTCCCCGGCTGGTTTTTCCAATCCCGTAGCCGCGGAGACTGCCAGCGACTCCCTGGCGACCTCGGTCATGGTCACGGGCACGGAGCTGAGCCCCTCCTGGCTCTGCTGGTGCTTGGAGAAGAGCTGCAGGACGTCGAAATCCCGTCCCGACAAGTAGTAAAGGAGTGTAACGAGGAGATGCAGGGCGCAGAAGACCACGAGAAGCCGGCAAGCCTTCTGCAGGGACTTGCCCGGCATGGCCATGCTCCCGAGCAGCGGCTCCTTCATCCTGACACGACCCCCCTCCCCTCCCCCCTACTTAAAAGCGGGGTGGGCAGCGTGGAGCCGCCGGCGAGGGATGGCCAGGAGGGGCGGGAGCGCCGTGGCCGCCTCGGCTGGCTGGGGAGGAGGTTCCCGCTCTCAGCCGCCCCGGCCCGGGGAGCACCCGAGGGGAGGGAGGAGGAGGAGCCATGGAGGGCGGGGGAGGGGCGAGATAACTTCAGAGCGGAGCGCTTCCTCAGGGGGGAGGGGCAGGAGGGGAGAGGACGAAGGGGAGGAGGTGGCCCAGAGCTGGAGATCGGGGAGGGGGGCGGGGCCAGGACGAAGGGGCGGAGCTGGAGAGGAAGGGGCAGGGATCCGAAGGCCTCTTTCCTCCACCCCCTCCCAAATAGAACTTGCAACAATTGAGCAGCTCTGTTCTAGCTGTTTTAAAGGCATCCGGTGGCGTCTCTGGATGTCCTGACTGACTGTGCTTCATCCCTGAGTCAATAAACATTTATTAAGCGCCTGCTATTTGCCGGCCACTGTGCTTAGCGTGGTGGCAGTGCCACAACTAAGCACGGTTAGCTATTTACAATTTTATCCAGTAGTTAGCATGTTTGCATGGTGTTGATTATTTACAATTTTATCGTGTGTATAACTTGTTTGCATGGTACCGATTTTATCCTGCTTATAATTTGCACCCAGTTGTTTGCATGGTAATCCTCCCTTTTCGACAGTGAGCTCCCTGACTGAGGGATGTCAGGATGTCTATATATCTCGTGTTCCCGGGGTCTGAGACCTATTTGTTGGCAAAAGCAAAAGACAGCCCTGGACCTTAGCTCCCTGACTAAGGAGGAGGCAACATGCAAACAACTTAAGTACAAACAAGGTAGTTAAAGCTAAAATGGAAATATTCCACGTGAGGAGGAAGGTTCTAGAATTAAAGAGAATCCGGAAAGGCTTCCTGTAGAAAATGAGATTTTAGCGGGGACATATATAAGGTTGGGAGGGAAAGCATTCCAGATATGGGAGATAAGCGGTGAAAACGCCTGGGGTGAGGAGATGGAGAGTCCGGTCCGAGTACCGCGAAGCAGCCAGTGTTACTGGGTCAGAAAATATGGGAGGAGTACGGCTTAAGAAGCATTGGAAGGTGGGAGGGGGCCAGGCTGTGAAGGACTTTTAAAAGATTAAAAGATTTTCAATTAAAAGATTTTCTACTTGCTCCTCGAAGTAATAGTTACGGGAGTTTTTGGAGCTGAAAGGGTTAAGTGGTCGGACCTACGCTTTAGGGAAATCACTGTAGTGCATAGGAGTAGGGAGAAACCTGAGGCAGGCAAACCAACCCACGGGCTCGAGCCACGGCCTGGGTGTGAGAGGATGAGGACCTAGAAGAAAGTGGTGGCCGAATCAAAGGAGAGATGGGGATGGAGTGAGCTTCGGCTATAAAACCCCGACAGCCCGTGCCCTAAAGCTGTGGGCGGGGTGCGGGTGCCTGCGTGCCCCCCGGGCCACTCCTCTCCTCGCGTTAGAGCAGACTCTGCTCAGCTCCCCTTGCCTCCGTTGCTCGGCTTGCTTCTGCATTCTTCCCCGGACTCCCTGGCCCAACTGCAGTCTCCGCTATATCTCGTTTGATCATGCTCGGCAAGCCCAGGTGCAACTTCAGCCTCTCGGCGCTCAGTCCGGGCCGAGGCGGGTTTGGGCTTGAACTTTGGCAGCTGCTGCTCGGGACTCCTTTCCTTCCTCTTCCTCCTCCTCTTCCTCTTCTTCCTCCTCCTCCTCCTTTTTTACTGGCCCCTGTTCATCCTCCCGCCAGCCTGCGGCAGTCTCTCGGGAGGGAGCGAGCCTTCCCTGAAGTGAAAAAAAAAATGCAAACAGCTTGAGCTCGATTAGTTTCCTTCCTCTCTAGCCGGGGTGGAGAGAGGAAGGAGCTAGCAAGCCAGAGAGGGTTTGGGCTAAGCTGCACCAGAGAAAGCAGAAGGGGTGTCCCTTGCTAGGCAGCCGGGAAGCTTGCAAAGCAGCTGGAGGACGTCCTGTTTCAGAGGATAACGGGTGGTAATCAAGGCCATCCAACTAGGTCGCCCCCCCCCCAAACCCTCTCTGGTAAGCTTGGGTCCTAAGGAGAGAATCCAACCTAAGCTTAGACCGTGCCCAGGGAATCTCTGGGAAGCTGCATCCTCCTGGAAGATACCCTTAGCTCCTCGCTGTCAATGCTCAAGTTCTGCTGTTTGTCCCTCTCCAAAACGGAGTGCATCCTTAGCGCTGGGAACCCCTTTCAAAAGTGAGAGTAGGGAAGAGGACTTACTATTATTGCTATTATGTAGCATTGATATAGCACTTTTATCTGCCAAGCACTTTACAAGTTAACCTGTTTGAACTTTTTCTCTTGATGTGGGCAAAACTGGGCCTGAATCTTAACTTCTCTCTCCCTCAGCCATCTGAGCAGAAAGAAGAATGCTCATAAAATCCGTGTGCAGAGAATTAGAAAGATGCCCCCACCTCATTTGGCCTCCTTTCCTCTCGAGGCTGCTCAGTGGATAACGTTATAACTAGATGTCCTCCAGAAATGTTCCCTATAAAACTTCTCAAATAAATCTCTTAGAGTTTTGGCTATCTTTTAAAATGGCGAGGAAGGGTGGGGAAAGAGAAGGCAGAGTACAGCCTCTAAATTTCTTTTAAGGGAAAGAAAGGGAGAGGGAGACAGAGAAGGAAGGAAGGAAGGAAGAAAGATGGTAAGGAAGGAAGGAAGGAAGGAGGAAAGGAAAGAAGGAAGGAGGAAAGGAGGGAGGAGGTAAGGAGGGAGGAAGGAAGGAAGATGGGGAGGAAGGGAGGAAAGAAGGAAGGAAGGAAGGAGGAAAGGAAAGAAGGAAGGAGGAAAGGAGGGAGGAAGGAAGATGGGGAGGAAAGAAGGAAGGAAGGAAGGAGGAAAGGAAAGAAGGAAGGAGGAAAGGAGGGAGGAGGAAAGGAGGGAGGAAGGAAGATGGGGAGGAAGGGAGGAAGGAAGGAAGGAGGAAAGGAAAGAAGGAAGGAGGAAAGGAGGGAGGAAGGAAGGAAGATGGGGAGGAAAGTAGGAAGGAAGGAAGGAAGGAGGAAAGGAAAGAAGGAAGGAGGAAAGGAGGGAGGAGGAAAGGAGGGAGGAAGGAAGATAGGGAGGAAGGAAGGAAGGAAGGAAGGAGGAAAGGAAAGAAGGAAGGAGGAAAGGAGGGAGGAAGGAAGGAAGATAGGAAGGAAGGAAGGAAGGAAGGAGGGAGGAGGGAGGGAGGGAGGGAGGGAAGGAGGGAAGGAGGGAAGGAGGGAAGGAAGGAAGGAAGGAAGGAAGGAGGGAAGGAGGGAAGGAAGGAAGGAAGGAGGGAAGGAGGGAAGGAGGGAGGGTAACCCAGTCCCCACCACACCCAAGGTGGAGAGAGTGGCCCAGACACCGATGAATAACAGACAGCTTTAGTCTCTAGGATTTAGCTATTCTCACTTACTAGCCACTATGCAAAAAGCTCAACCCTCTGGGCTGAAGAAGAAAGGTTGCCTTAGAAACCAGCATGACCCACCCCAGGTTGTTCCCTTTTGGGGGGAAGGGAGAGACCTGGAATGAGTGTGATAAGATGTCCTGAGCCAAGAGCTAGCTGTCCAGGGGTCTTTCTCTCCAACATTTAGCTCTGGAAATAGTTCCTCTGCCAACCTCCCACCACAGGTCTGAAAATATTGAGGTTTAAAGAATATTTTAGATAACTTCACAGAGGATAGAGAGAGTTCCTGGTGGAACTTGTTTTAAATTTGAGTTTGTTGGGGGTAGCTGGGTTGCTCAATAGATTGAGAGCCAGGCCTAGAGGCAGGAGGCCTGGGTTCAAATGTGGCCTGAGACACTTTCTAGTCATGTGACCCTGGGCAAGTCATTTAACCCCCTTTGTCTAACCCTGACCTCTCTTCTGCCTTGGAACCAATATCTAGTATTGATTCTAAGACAGAAGGTGAGGGTTTTAATAAAATAAAATTGAGTTTGTTTTCATCATTTTGGAAAAGAAATAAAAAGAAAGTCAATCATTTTTGTGTTCCTAAACGATTTAACCCCAACCTCTTCCATGTACAGAATTTTCTAAAAGTCTTAATACAGTTAAAGCTTAAAATAGTACTTTTTAGGGGGCAGCTGGATAGCTCAGTGGATTGAGAGCCAGGCCTAGAGATGGGAAGTCCTAGGTTCAAATCTGGCCTCAGACACTTCCCAGCTCGGTGACCCTGGGCAAGTCACTTGACCCCCATTGCCTAGCCCTGACCACTCTTCTGCCTTGGAGTACACAGTATTGACTCCAAGAGGGAAGGTGAGGGTTTAAAAAAAAATAGTACTTTTTGGACCCCCATTTATATTTGTCTGTATATATATGTCTGATATTGTAGGTATGTGTGTGTAAACATATTTATGCATATTTATACATATATGTATGTGTAAAGACCATGCAAATATAAAAATCCTCTTTTGTGTTGAGCCATCTATCTGAAAATCTTTATAAGGTGCACTTTACTTTGGAACCTTGATATGGATAACTGTATCCTTCCCGTTTCTAGGGTTGTAAATAGCTTAAACCTGATTTAATTATCCACCCTCAACCCCTCTACCAGGAAACTGGAGAGATACTCTGTGAATTAAATTGGTTGAGTCATAGCTTCTTATTATGAATGACTAAGTTTTTATTTGATTAAATTTGTCCTTCAGTGGATAGTTGACAATAAAAAGGACCATGCCATTTCTTCCCCTTATCTTTTACTAATCTTTTCATCTACTCTGCCAATTTACTTTTCGTCTATCCAATTTCAGTTTTTCCCCACCATTAACTTGTACAGTTTCTAATTCTTCCTAGAGTCAGTCAACAAGCATTTATTAAGTACTTAGTATGTGCCAGACAGGGGCAGCTCAAGGTGGCTCAGTAGGTAGAATGCCAGCCCAGAGTAAAAAAAACCTGAATTCAAATGGGGCCTCAGATGCTTAATAGCTGTGTGACTCTGGACAAGTCCCTTTGCTTCAGATTCTTTATCTGTAAAATGAGCTGGAGAAGGAAATGGCAAATCACTCCACTCTCTTTGCCCCAAAAAAGCCCTTCACATAAACTTGGGCAGCACTGAACAACAGCAAATGTGCCCAGTACTGTGTCAAATGCTCAGGATATGAAAATTCTGGAAAGAAAAAAGGGACTCAAATTGCCTGTCAATTTAAACTTAGATAGTTATAATAAAATATTGTGTATTATTATTACATACAATTCTGTGTTCTATTATATGCAATATTATTGTGATTTCTCAGCTGCACAGCATGCAATCAATAATGGTGATCTACACCTTAATCGTTTCTTTAAACCCTTACTTCTGTCTTAGAATCAATGCTAAGGGTTGGTTCCAGGAAGAGCTTGGCGATTGGAGTTAAGCTAGGAAGTGTCTGAGGCGGGATCTGAACCCTTGAACTCTATTCACTGAGCCACCTTGCTGCCCCATTCTATAATGATTTCTCTAAGCCATGGAAATGAAGTATTCAAATGCTTTTACTAAAACCTTCAATTTCCCCCAATTTCTATTGCTGCTTCTTGGTAGTCTTCAAGTTTTGGAAAAAGACTGAGGAAGCCAAAAGAGCCCTGGAAACAACCTTTATTGCTTCCTGTCATTACTTTCATTTCTTCCACTATTTCTATGGTGGCAAAAACTTTGGGCCCAGACTGAAAGTACTCCTGAGGAATCATGCATGGAAAGCCACACACAAGCCCCAACAGCTTTGATCAAGAGCCCTAATCCTGTTGCTTCCAAGTAGATGAAAAGCCAAATAAGGCTAAGAACTATTTCTTACATAATAGTTAGCACCATCTGGTGGATGTCCAGTTATTGCAGCTATTCTTTTTTTAAGCCATTACTTTTTCTCTTAGTAACAACTCTTTAAGACAGGAGGATAAGGGCTAGACAAATCAGGTTAAGTGACTTACTCAGGGTCACACAGCTAGGAAGTGTCTGAGGTCACATTTGAACCTGGATCCTTTAGACTCCAGACCTGGTACTCTATCTACTGTGCCACTGAGCTAAGTTTTTGTTTTTTTTTTTAATAGGTCCAATCAGTATTCTAATTCACTGATTAAATTCTGATAGTATACAAAGAACCATACAGGGCATTGAATAAGATGGAAACTTTAGATTTAAAAAAAAAGGGATTTCCTGCCCTTTTGGAGCTTATAGTCTAGTAAAAAGTGAAGAGTACTTAATGACACAAATATATCATACCACGGATAGTGCCACCAAAAGTCTAAAGAAAAGAAAAGTGATGGAAGAGGGAAAGAAAGGAGAGAAAACAGAGAAAATTTCCTGGAGGAAAATTCTACTTCCTTAGCTCACCCAGTTTATATTTCCTATCACTATTTCTCCAACCCATTTCAACCATACACAGTCATACCCTTGATTTTGCCATCATTCACAAATGTGAATGCCTCTAAGATTGCCACTACCTCTCCTTACTGTGTGACCTTGGGCAAGTCACTTAACTCCAATTGCCTAGCCCTTACTATTCTTTTGCCTAGATACTGAAGCTATTCTAAGTCAGAAAGTAAGGATAAAAGACAGTCCCTGGCCTCAAGGAACTTTTAATCTAATGGGAGAAACAACATGCAAACAGATAGATACATAGATAGATACATACATACATAGATACATAGATAGACATATATAAATATAAAGCAAGCTATACACAGAATTAAATAGGAAAATAATAACAGAGGGAAGGCTCTGGAATGAAGAAGGATTGGGAAAGACTTCCTGTAAAAGATGAGATTTTAGTTGGAGCTTAAAAGAAGTTGGGAAAGTGAATAGATAGTGTTGAGGAAGAAGAGCATTCAGGCCTGCTTAAATCCTTCCTCTGACATTAAATGAATGATCTCAGGCAAGGAGCTTTTGCATATTTTTCCTTTTCATTTTTATTCCTGGCACTTAAAAATGGACTTCTATAAGGGGTAGGCATATAAAATGTCATCTTCATTTTAAAAAGAGAACAAATTGGACTCCATGAATGCTAAGGTCTCTTCAAGTTCTAACTCTATAATCCAATGTGATATAGGAAATCTCTAATCTTAAATGCTAGGAGAAATCTGAGGATAGAAAGCTGATGACTCATCTGTCAGATCTCCAGGAGGAAGAGTCACTTCAGCTGGGCCTTGGCAATCTGTGAGTTAACTTTTATATAGCTAGCTCCCTTTCAAACTAAACCAAAGCATGGTTTACTTAACCTCATTCTTCACCACAACCCAGTGGGGACAGAGCTTTATTTTGATTTGGATTCAATTGTTTGTTCATTGGGGGTGGGGGGTGCAAAATGGAGTAGAATATATCCTGCTGATTTTATTGGAATCAGGGAGTAAACTCCCTCCCCCAAGCAGCTCAGCAAAGTATACTTTATAGTCTTAGAAAGTTACTAAGGATCAAGGATGGAGGTAAAACCCAATTGAATTGCTCATTGGCTATGGAAGGGGGGAGGGAGGAGGGAAGGGAAAGAATAGGAATCATATAACTATGAAAAAATATTCTAAATTAATGAATTAAATAAATTAAAATTTTAAACCATCAGAAAAAAAGAAAGAAAAGAAAATTACCAAGGGCACTGAAATTCAATCCCTTTCCCAGAATCACAAAATTAGTGTATGTCGATCCAGATCTTCCTGGCCTTTGGACCCTCTCTATCCCCTGCCTGAAGTAAATCAGGAATTGGTCTGATTATTATCTCGTTTTTTACAAATGAAGCAACTGAGGCTCTGTTCAAGGGCTATTTGCTTCAGTGTTGTTCCATCTGGTCCGACTCTTTGCTATCCCATTTAGGGCTTTCTTGGCAAAGATATTGGAGTAGTTTTCCATTTCCTTCTCCAGTTCATTTTTTAAAAAATCCTTACTTTTCTGTCTTAGTAACAGCTTTTAAGACAGGGCTAAGCAAGCAGAGTTAAGTGACTTACCCAGGATGATACAGCTAGAAAAGTGTCTGAGGTCACATTTGAACTAGGACTCTTTCCACTTAGCCACCTATTTGCTCCATCTGCTTTTCTAAATCCCTCCAGTTTCTAGTACCCTCCCTTGAAATTATTTTAATTTTATTTTATTTTAAACTTTGTATTTAATTTTCTATTCATAAAATGGAAATTCTATAAAGCTCAAAAAGTGTTCTGGTTCTGCCTTTAAATCAACTAGTCAACAAACATTTATTAATGCCTTACTCTGAACCAGCACCCATAGAACCTCGTCCCAGTGTCTAGCGAACCGCAGTCATTGAATGAATGAAGGCAAATATTTGGGATGGCGTAAAACTAATGACAGGAAAAAGTCCTGCTGACAGTCAATCCCAGGTTGATGAGGATACTACAAGCAAACTACGCGCTTCTTAATCATGCCCTTTCTGAGAAATTGACTCATCTGTATCTCTGAATGAGTCCCAGATATTTATTTTGGGGGTTTGGTTTTATAAGATTATTCTCTTACAAAAATGAATACTATAGAAATATGTTGGTGATAATACACGGGTAACCCAGATGGAATTGCTTGTCAGCTCTGGGAGAGGGGAGGGAAGAAGGGAGGGAGACAATTTGGATTGTATAATTTCAGAAAACGTGTATGGAAATTTGTTATTAAAATGAAGAGTCCCAGAGTTGGCTCTGGGTTTCCTTGGGTCTCTCCCAATGGATCAGATTTGACAATGTTCCTGATGCTTCTACCTTACTAGAATCCACTTCTAAGAGTCTGGTTTTAGAGACCATTTGGCAAGACCAAATGAAGGGGAGGGAAAAAAGACCACGTTTTCTAGGTTTCTATGATCTGCTCTCAGCTGATCATTTTCTATTCTCTGGAATGAGGAGTGTGCAAGGTAGGGCGGCTAAGTGGCGGATAGAGTCTTGGATCTGGAATCAAGAAGAAAGTCTTCTTGGGTTCTAATCTGAACTCAGACCCTTAGCAATTGTGTGACTCTGGGCATGTTTGCCTCAGTTTCCTCCTCTGTAGCTGGAAAAGGAAATGGCCAACCACTCCAGTGTTGTTGCCAAGAAACCCGCCAATGAAGTCATGAAGAGTTAGACTATAAACTGAACAGCAACAAAATCTGCAAGGCACTTCCTTTAGTGCTAGAGAGAAAGAAAACTAAAACTTGGGTCTTCCTGCAAGCCACAGAGGTAGATTTAAAGCCCCCATCTCTCCCTCTACCACATAACCACCAACCCACCCCAGTCTAAAGACCCAACTTCTCTTCCTGTTTGAAACTCTGGGGAGTTTTCTCTTGAGGTTTCCTGTTCCTAGGCACCCTTTACCGGAGTTTTTTTGGTAGAATTTTAAACACAATCAGACTATGGAACCAATCCTATTTGCCAGATTTTCTCTCATTTATTTTCTATTCCTTCCCCTAGCCTCTGGCCATGATGTCTCTGATAGGGAATGACTTTCTAAACTGAAGTTTGTTTTTTTTTTTTTAAACCCTTACCTTCCAAATACTGTGTATTGGCTCCAAGGCAGAAGAGTGGTAAGGGCCAGGCAATGGGGGTGAAGTGACTTGCCCAAGGTCACACAGCTGGGAAGTGTCTGAGGTCAGATTTGAACCTAGGACCTTTGGCCTCTAGACCTGGCTCCCCTTCTAAACTGAAGTTTTAGAATAATTGAAGATACACTGTAGGTAGCTGAGTGGATTGAGAGCCAGGACTAGAAACAGGAGATCCTAGATTCAAATGTGGCCTCAGATACTTCCTAGCTCCTTTACCCTGTTTTACACTTAACCCTCCCACCTTGTCTGCCTTGGAAATAATACACAGTATTAATTCTAAGAGGTTTGGTAAAGGTTTGGGGTATGTTTTTTTTAAAAGATACACTTTACATGACAGCATAATGTTCCTTGGAGGCACCAACTGCCCTGAAAGATGCTTTAATGAACAATATTATAATGTAATGTTTTTATACCATTAACTAGATCATAACCCAGCCTGTTCTGGAAGCCCCAAAGAATAAAGAACACATTTATTTAGTTCCATTTTACAATGATAATTTTTATAATATTCTTTATTTGATCAAAGAATTTGTATTCTTTGTATACACTGGAATGTTATATTATTTATGTAATTATTTTACAGGGTTACAAAACTTTTTTCATTTAAATATTACCCCAGATTATTTTTTTAAAAGTTCCTGTGAAACTAAACTTGACTGTTTTTTAAATCATATGGCAACTCTTGAACAAAAGTGGCTTAATTCTATTTCTCCCTTACTTAACTACATGACAATGACCTGAAGATCAGGCTTGGAGTTGGGAGGACTGGGTTCAAATGTGACCATAGACACCGCCTAGCTATATGGTCTTTGGCAAGTCCCTTAACCCCAATTGCCTAGATCTGGTCTCTTCAAGACAGAGGAGGATCGGAGGGTTTTTTGTTTGTTTGTTTTTAAGCTATTTTAACTCTTTGTTATGGGTAATTTTTTGTAATCACCCTATGGGCTGGAGATAGAAAGATACAAGTACAATTATTTGTGCCTTGGAGCAACTCATTTTCTTAGTGTGGGAGATTTTAAAGAATGACCACCCACCCCTAATTACAATTCCAAACCTGGAATCAGAAAGCCAGAGTAGAAGAGACATGGCAGATGCCCTAGTGGCAAATGACATAAACACAAACATTATTTGGGTTCCTGATGTGAGATTTCCACTCCCCCTCCTCTGTCCTGACCTCCCTTATCTGGGAGCCAGGACTTAGAATCTAAATGCGATCAGAAAACATACCCAATCAAAAAATAGCAAGACACATAGTATAGTATGAGCTGATTACTTGGGAGGCCCTAGGTTTTTCCAGGGTAGAAGACGTAGAAGGAGGCAGCTGCAGCTGATTGAATCTCCATGTTTCTTGAGCTCTTAAAGTGAGATAGAAAGTTTGATCCCAAAATACCTAGACTTCCTGGAAGCTAAAAACAGATTTATTTACAAATTTCATTCCTGATTGGGGTGGGGGTGGGAGGGGCCTTGTAAGCTGGATGTTTTGCCTTGAGGAGGACACACTGAATTTTATCCCATTCTCTGGGAAGAGGGAAAAGTATCTAAGAAAGTAAATAATTACAAGTTATATGTAGAGGGAAAGTATTAACAACTGAGGGATGGGGGACTTCCCCAAAACAGTGGTACCTGAGTTGACATATGAAGAAAGATATTGATTTTAAGAGGTGCAAATGAGGAGGAAAATAAGTGTATTGCAGGCATAGATAACCAGAGGCCTTAGAGGATAGAGCTCTGAGTCTGGAGTCAAGAAAAACCCGAGTTCAAATTCTGCCTCAGACATCAACTATGTGACCCAGGGCAAGCCTGTTTGCCTTAAACTAGTGGAAAAGGAAATAATAACCCCCTCCAGTGTCTTTGCCAAGAAAAACCCCAAAGATAGCACCGGCATGCTGTGGTCCACAGGATCATAAGAGTCAGATTCAACTAACAACAAACAGAGATGATGGCTTGAACAAATACATGAAGGCAAGAAATGAAATCTTGAGTTCATGGGACAGCCAGTTGATCCAGTTTGGCTGCAGTGCACCATGCATGAATAAAGAAAGATGTATGAAATAAAGCTGAAAAAAGAAACCAAAGTCAGATTTTGGGAGGACTTAAAGGAGAGGGTAAAGAGTTTGTGTTTTATCCAAGAGGCAGTGGGGAGCCATTAAAGACTTTTCAGCTGGACACTGACATGATAGAGACAGGCTAGAAATAGAAGTCTATTGGGAAACTAGTAGACTTGTCACCTTGTTAATTCAGGGTTGATAGAGGCAAACTGAGCCCATCAGCAGTTAAAAAAAAAAAGGTTTCTTTGGTCATAATATGGAAAGGATATTCTCCAAGTTACTGGCTCATTGATAGTCATCCTTACTTAATTTTGTCTTGTCTCTGGATTTAGGTGACTGGAAGACAAGTGATGCTGATGACTTTGTGTAACTCTGATTCACCTAAATCCAATTCACACAAAGAGCAAGGCAGCACCCCATGCAGTTATTGTCCTCTTGGAGGTGGGGGGTGGGATGGAACACAAAAGATAAAGATGAATAATATTCTACTGAGAGACTACAGCATTTCTCTTTGTCTCCCTATGGACGTGCATCTGGTCAGCAGGACAGGGTGTAGGAATTTGCATGGGCTCAAGTCTTTGACCCTCTATGAATGGGTATTTTTTTATGACTGACCCCCTGGGTCAATGAAGTCTGAAGACAGCTTTGTCAGATTTTAGAGAAAAACCTAGCTTAATCCATGTTTGGCTGGAGGGAACCCTAGTAGATAGTGGTTGTATCACCACTGGATCCTAAGGACAGATCTTAAGGGTTTTCTAGAGCAGCGGGGTCAAAATTAAACAGAAATTGATCCCTGTTGGGTTGCATATTGACTTAGAAAACTCCACATGGACATTATCTTATGTAGTATTGTATTTTGGGGGCAGCCAGGTGGCCCAGTGGATAGAGTGCTGGGCCTGGAGTCAGGAAGACTCAGTTCTGAGTTCAAATTTGATCTCAGGTACTTACTAGCTACGTGGCTATGGACAAGTCATTTAATCCTGTTGGCCTCAGTTTCCTCATCTCTAAAATGAACTGGAGAAGGAAATAGCAAACTACTCCAGTATCTTTGCCAAGAAAACCCCAAATGGGGTCACAAAGCATTGAATACGACTGAACAATAACATTTATTTTTATTTTGTTACCCATTTCCCAATTTCATTTTAATCTGGGTTAGCCTCATTGGAATTTTGTTGAGGGCTTGTAGCAGCAAGTTTAACACCTCTGTCCTAGAGGTCTTTCAGCCATTTAAAAGCTTTTAGGGCTTTTACTCAATAATTCTTCTAATATAGATAAATGCTAAAGAGAAAAAAAAAGAAAGAAAAAATATAAATTCTCCCCACCAGAATCATGGAGAAGGAAAGAAAGAAGAGAAAACAATAAAGAGAAAAAGAAAAGTCAGGAATCTTAGACTTCCCTCTCTTTGAAGGCCATGATTTTGGAATTCAATTCAAGGATCACCCAAATCTTGGTAGTTTCCAGAAACTCTCCTGATGGAAGATGGGGATTATTGTTCCTGTTAGTTCTTTGTTTTCAAAGAGGACCAGTGATATGTTATAAGGGATTTAGCAAGAGCAAGCTAAAAGCAGGAAGTACTAAGGTGGAGTCAGAAAGAGAATTCTGGAACCCTGGGGAGACTCACTCGGGAAGGGGCAGTTGGTGGAATTATTCTCTGGAATATGAGACTGAGACCTTTCCTTCAGGCAAGTTTCACCTTCTGGGAAGTGGTTGGGATTGCTTTAAACTCCACAAGTGGACTGTGTGAGTTAAACCATTACTCCCCCTCTTAGTGGATCAGTGTCTGTTCCTGTGTGTTCCTGTTGCTGCTGTGATTTCCACTCGGACTCCTGCCCAGACTCAAGAAGACAATTGTCAGCGATACTTTGGCCCTTGTTCCTGTAATCTTCAAGTCTTCCCAAATTCATAAACTAAGGGGGGTAAATTTAATTAGTTGCAGTTAGCTAGATTTATAGGTAATGAAATTTCTTAGATAGTGGGCTTAAGCAATTTGGTTTTGGATTTAAGATCAGATCATCCTAATTCCCTTCCCTTCATCCCTTCTCCTAAAACAAACTGTTATTTTGTTATATTTGTAGGTTTTACCCATTATTTTAATATTCCTATTTCAGATATTATTGAGCTTGACTTGTGTGTGAACTGAATTTCAGTGAGGCAGAATGGCATAAAGTTTTCAGTCTGATTCTTTAGTCATCCCAGTCCAATAGCAAGACAAGTCAAGATGACTGTGATGGAAGATGGTGATGGAGAATCAGCAAGAGCAACACTTGGAATATCAGTAACAGCAAAGGAGATAACCCCTCAGACAATAATTCTTTATTACACATCCTATAAGATTTCAAACCTAATAAATGTTATGTGTGTTCTGACTGCTCCACCAACCTGCCACTCTGAGTCTCTCTGCCCCTCCTTAGGCATCCCCATACAAGAATATTGAAATGAGGCCAATTACCAATATGAACAAAGTGTGGTATCTGATGGTGATGGAATACTATTGTATTTTAAGGTATAATGAACTGAAAGAATTCCATGAACTGATGCAGAGTGAAAGGAGCAGAACCAGGAGAACATTGTACACAGAGACTGATACCTTGTGGCACAGTTGAATGTAACTGACTTCTCTACTAGCAGCAATGCAATGATCCAGAACTATTCGGAGGGACATGTGAGAAAGAACGCTATCCACATCCAGAGAAAGAACTGTGGGAGCAGAATTGCAAGAAAAGAAATATGATTGATCGCTTAGTTTGATAGGGATATGATTAGGGTTTTGATATTAAAAGATCACTCTCCTGCAAATATTAATAACATGGAAATAGATTTTGAACAATGATACATGTATAACCCAGTGGAAATGCTTGTCAGCTCCAAGAGTGGGGAGGGAAGGAGTGGGGAAATCATGAATTATGTAACCATGGAAAAATGTTCTAAATAATAAAAAGAAAGGAAAAAAAAGAAAAAAATTGGGACATTAATGTTTTGCTGGTGGAGTTGTGATTGATCCAACCATTCTGGAGGGCAATTTGGAACTATGCCTAAAGGGTGCTAAAAGACTGTCTGCCCTTTGAACCAGCCATATCATTGCTGGGCTTGTACCCCAAAGAGAAAATAAGGAAAAAGACTTGTACAAGAACATTCATAGCTGCGCTCTTTGTGGTGGCAAAAAACTGGAAAATGAGGGGATGCCCATCAATTGGGGAATGGCTGAACACATTAATGAACTGGAGGAATTCCATGGGAACTGGAACTACCTCCAGGAAGTGATGCAGAGTGAAAGGAGCAGAACCAGGAGAACATGGTACACAGAGGGTACAATCAAAGGTAAGGGACTTCTCTACTAGCAGCAGTGCACTGATCCAGGACAATTCTGAGGGACTTAGGAGAAACAATACTATCCACATCCAGAGAAAGAACTGTGGGAGCAGAAACACCAAAGAAAAACAACTGCTTGTCTACATGGGTCAATGGGGACATTTGGCTACAGGAGGGAGTTGGGAGGAGGGGAAGGAAAGAATATAAATCATGTAACCATGGAAAAATATTCTAAATTAATTAATTAAATAAAATTTTTCAAATTAAAAAAAAAAAGATTGCCTGTTCTTTGATCCAACTATACCACTGTTGGGTTTGTACTCCAAAAAGATTTTAAAAAATTGTACAAGAATATTCATAGCTGTGCTCTTTGTGGTGGCAAAAAAATGGAAAAAGAGGAGATGCCCTTGGATTGGGGAATGGCTGAACAAATTGGGGTATATGGTGGTGATGGAATACTATTGTTCTATAAGGAATGATAAACTGCTTGATTTCTCGAAGAACTACTAAGCTAAGACCTCCATGAGCTGATGTGGAATGAAATAAACAGAACCAGCGAACCATTGTGGGACAATCAAATGTAACAGACTCTGCTTCTAATAGCAATGCAATGATCAAGAACAATCCTGTGGAACTTATGAAAAAGAATTCTATCCACATCAAGAGAAAGAACTTTGGGAGTAGAAACACTGAAGAAAAACATGATTTGTCACTTGGTTATATGGATATATGATTTGGGGTTGTGGTTTTAAAAGATTACTCTATTACAAATATGAACAATATGGAAATAGGTTTTGAGTACTAAGACATGTATAAACCAGTGGAATTGCTTGTCAGCTCCAGGATGGGGGAGGGAAGAGGAGAGGGAGAGAACATAATTCATGAAAATGTGGGAAAATATTCTAAAAATAAATAAATAAAATAATGTTAAAAAAAGAAATTAGGCCAATTATTTTTTTTAACCCTTAACTTTCATCTTGGAATCAATGCTGTATATTGGTTCCAAGGAGTGGTAAGGGCTAGGTAATGGAAGTTAAGTGACTTGCCCAGGGTCACACAGTTAGGAAGTGTCTGAGGCCAGATTTGAACCTAGGACCTCCCATCTCTAGGCCTGGCTCTCAATCCACTGAGCTACCCAGCTGCCCCCCCCCCCATTAATAGCCCTACAGTGTTCAAGTGAAAGGAAGAGTCAATTAATACTTCATTGTTGTCTTATTTTTAAGAAATTGCCACAGTCACCACAGCCTTCAACACCTATCACCCTGATCAGTCAGTAGCCATCAACATTGAGGTAAGAACCTTTACCAGCAAAAAGATTATGACCCCTTGAAGGCTCAGATGATGGTTAGCATTTGTTTAACAATGAAGTATTTTATTAATTAATTAATATATTAAGGTATATGCATTTATTTTTTAGACGTAATACTATTGAATACTTAATGAACTACTCAACATAACTTTTATATGTACTGGGAAACCAAAAAATTCCTGTGACTCGCCTTATTGAGATATTCACTTTATTGCAGTGATCTGAGACCAACACAGCAGCATCTCTGAGCTGCGCCTGTAATGGGATAATCTTGAGCTTTGTTCCCCTTGGTGAGCGTTCCCAAATTTCTTCCCCATTTCTACTCCCATTCACCTGTCCTACAGCTCAGATTTCAGATGGATAGAGCAAAGCCTCTGGATCAGAGACCTTATTTCCATCCTTTCACCCAGGGCTTCAGGTCTGTTGGTTGTCACTCCTGTCAGCAAAGCTCCTTTCATTTGAGTGGTCACCAGTTCTGTTAGCGTCCTCCTGGCCTCCGTGTACAGTTTTTTTTTTTTTTAAAATAAACCCTTACCTTCCATCTTGGAGTCAATACTGTGTATTGGCTCCAAGGCAGAAGAGTGGTAAGGGCTAGGCAATGGGGGTCAAGTGACTTGCCCAGGGTCACACATCTGGGAAGTGTCTGAGGTCAAATTTGAACCCAGGACCTCCCGTCTTTAGGTCTGGCTCTCAATCCACTGAGCCACCCAGCTGTCCCCTGTACAATTTTTAACAGCCAAGACACTTTCAGCTTTTGTTGTCGTTGTTTTGTATAGAAATACCTTATTGCTATACACAGTAACTGAAATATGATAGACTTGGCTACTAGGACAATTGTGAGGGACTTATGACAAAGAAAGCTGTCCACCTCCAGGAAAGAACTGCTGGAGCAGGAATGCAGGTGAAAACAGATTAGTTAGCACTTGTTTATTCGGTTATAGGATTTGGGGTTCGGGTTTTATAAGATTATCCTCTTACAAAAATGAATAATATAGAAATAGGTCTTCCAGGTATAACCCAGATTGAATTGTTCATCAATTACGGGAGGGGTGAGGGAAAAAGGGAGGGAGACAACATGAATTTTAGAGCTTTGGAAAACCTATGTGTAAATTTGTTATTAAAAATAAAATAAAGATAAAATGAAAACAACAACAAAAGGAACTTTATTGAAAACTTGGGGGGGCGTGTACTTAAAAATATAACTCAGGGGCAGCTAGCTGACGCTATGGATTGAGAGCAAGCACAGCTCAATGTTTTCAGACCACATAAGGGGTGAAGATGCTCCTTCTTTTTAGGCAGAGCATCTGAATGACTACGTACCAACCACGTCTTCCCTGGACATTCTGATACCAGCTTGACTGATCTCAGGGAGGCATTTGGAGCCCAAGAACCAGTCCAGGGCTCAAATCCCTTTGCATTGAGCAAGGTTGAGAGAATAGATCGGGAATATACCATCGGCCATGGGCTTTGCTTAAAGTTAGTGCTCAACTCCAGTCCTGGGAAAATTCTGATCGCAGTCACCTGTTCCATTGAGAGGACTCCCCCTATTAATAATATGGGAATAGGTCTTAATCAGTGACATGTAATACCCAGTGAAATTGCTGGTTGGCTATGGGGGGAGGGGCAGAATCTTGTAACCATGGAAATATACCCTAAATTCATTAATTAAATTAAAATTTTCAATTAGAGAGAAACAGAGAGAGAGGGGGAGAAAGAGAGAGAGATAGAGAGAGAGAGAGAGAGAGAGAGAGAGAGAGAGAGAGAGAGAGAGAGAGAGAGAGAGAGAGGGAGAGAGAGAGAGAACTCTCCCTCAACACAGTACCAGCAGAACCTTTGCCCCAGGGTACCACAATCCTTTGTCTTGGCCATCTGATCACCCCATCCTCTGTATTGGCAGCATCCTTTCCCTACTTCGATCAGTAGGTATGCCACAAAGACAACTTATCCTAGTGACCATCACACCCAAGTTTTAGAGGTAAGCCTAACTCAGTACTCTATTGACTAAAATTAGATGTTGGGATGAAATAAGGGAATCTGAGACCATTCAAGAGTTAACAAAAGGATGTTTATTTAAGTCATAGCACAGAAAAGATAGTCCACAAGAACACTAGTATCTCTAGTTTTCACACATGTACCTTTCCTCTTTCTGGAAACACATTTGGTGAGCAGGGAAGAATGTGGTGATTCATATGGTCTCAGGACATCCAATAAGTCTGAAATGTCCTGACCCATGTTGGGGGCCCTTTTGGGGAACTATGCCTTTCCCTTCTCTCTACCAATCAAGTCTCTGAGAGAGTTTTATTACCTCCTAGAGGAAAGCTAGCTTAATTCATCTTGAGGAGCTGGGGAAAGAGAGAGGAATCCTAGTAGATATTAGTCCCATCACAGAAGTTATTAGAAAAGTCTGGACTAGAAGTGACAAAGGCCTGAATCTAGTACTTTTTCTCTCTTATAGTACGGCAACTTCCTGTAGTCTTGGCTGCAAATGGTAAGTGAAATATTACTGCATTCTGTCCTATAGACTTGTGGGATTAGAAATTACTTTAAAGGGGGCAGCTGGGTAGCTCAGTGGATTGAGAGCCAGTCCTAGAGACGGGAGGTCCTAGGTTCAAATTTGGCCTCAGCCACTTTCTAGCTGTGTGACCCTGGGCAAGTCACTTGACCCCCATTGCCTAGCCCTTACCACTCTTCTGCCTTGGAGTCAATACTGTGTATGCACAGTATTGCATACACAATACACGGAAGGTAAGGGTTTAAAAAAAAAAGAAATTACTTTAATAGGCTGGAGAAATCTTATACCCTTTTCCCTCTCTCTTCTTCTTAAATGCTTCCCTCTATATTAATTAAATCACCATAAAATTCCCAAACTGACTTGAGTATTTTTATTGGGATTTGAATTAATCTCTGGTGACAAATAAATTTATATTTCAGTCAAAAACCCCTAAATTTACCCCCTTACACTTCTCTGGACCTCAGTATCCTTATCTTTAAAATGAAGTAGGTGGACCATTTGGCAGATGCACAGAGGATAGAGCTCTGAGCCTGGAGTCAGGAAGACTTGAGTTCAAACCAAGTTTTAGATGCTTACTAGCTAGATGACTCTGGACAAGTCACTTGACTCTGTTTGCCTCAGTTTACCCATCTAAAAATGAGTTGGAGGAGGAAATGGCAAACCATTCTGGTATCTTTGCCAAGAAAATCCCAAATGGAGTCAAAGGAGTCATGAGGTGTTGGATATGACTGAATAGCAACAGCTGAACTAGAGAACCCTTGATAGTTGTCTTTAAGTATATTAAATTCTTATGTGGTCTAGAAATTAGATTTCAGTTTGGTCTCAGGGGAAGAATCCAGGATCAAAGGGTAGAAGTTGTAAGGAGGGCATATTTAAGCTAGACGTCAGGAAAAACTTCCTAAAAATTAGAAAGCTGTCCCAAATGGGAATGGATTGCCTGGAGTGGTTCTCTCTAACTAGAGATCAGACCAAAGTTGTTTGACCACTTAATTGTTGCATTGTAGTGGGAGTATCCTTTTGAGGATGAGTTAGACTAAATGGCCACAGAACTTCCTTCTGACTCTGAAATTCTTTGATTCTGTTACCTCTCCGGTTCCCTCCAGTTCTAAATTTATAATCCCATAATTCATAATGTATAATTTATTATATATTATATAATTTATATGTGTAAATTGTCATTACAAAGTGGCATTAGAGGAGGGAGGGAGACAATTTGGATTATATAATTTTGGAAAATTTATGTAAAAATTTAATTTTAACTAAATTAAAAAAAATAAATTGACATTAAAAGATGAATATTTATAGTTGATTTTGATGATAGGGAACACTAAATCTGAGTCTAGTTAAGCTAAATGTTATCCTTCAAAAATAATTTTATTCTCCTCATTAGTAGACTTGTATTATAAAAAATTATGCTCAACTGTTATTATATTTTTTATTTTGTAGATAAAAATTTGTGGAAATTTACTTTCTCTCTTATATATGTATGTGTATAATACTCTTGATTTTGTCTTTTTTCCTGCAAAGCCTGTAATATGTACTCATGAACCCTTTACAGAAAAAGTTTGTCTCCCTCTGATCTAGTCTAATCTCCTTATTTTACAGATGAGGAAACTGAGGTCCAAAGAGGTTGAGTGATCTGCCTAAGTCTATACACATGGAAAGAATTGACTTGACCCCCAGTTTTCTGATTCCAAGTCAAATGAACTTTCTCCTGTAGCCCATGTAAATTCTGAGGATCCTTATGCCAACTTCTAATCTGGCAGATGAATCTTGAGTCCCAGAGGAAGGCAAAATCACACCCCTTCAGCATTCTAGAAGTAACTCCTAAGAAGTGGAGCAAAATTCTCTAAATGATATGATCTCAAGTCCCCACTGGTATATTTCCCCCAAGACTGTCAGATGAGAATTGTTTGAATCAGTCAGCTATCCTTTTAGAAATTGGTATCTACTAAAGTCATTCAATACGTACAGTTCACAAAATATCCCTCTAAAAGTCCGTGACACAGTATCCCACAAGTACAAGTCCAAGGAAAAGCAAGCTCAAAAATTAAAGAGGATGTGTGGCAGAAGTCCTTGCCTCCACATTGCAATGGATGGGACATATAAAGACAGTCTCATACCAGAGGAGGGAGATTTCCCAAGGGGCTTGGTTACCTCATGATGGGTTATAATCTCATCTGGGAGGTGGGAAGGTTTTCCTAAGGGGTGTGGTAACCCCTGGATGGCTCCAGAGAGGAACCATTTCCCAACGGAGCCTAGTGGCTCTTGGATGGTTTTTAAATTTTTAACTCTTCAGTTTACTCTACTCTTCTACCATAATGATCTAGCTTCTGGATGACATAAGACCAAAAGATTTTCATCAGTAGCACAGAGGTTTATTTGTTTATTTGTTTGTTTGTTGTTTGTTTTTTTCTGGTTTATCATGCCACATTTTGGAATGATGGCAATAATAGACTTTATCAGAAATATTTTAGATAAGATTGAAAGATTGGCTAGATCTGGAGAATTTGGGACAAGTATCCATGAGCTTCAGTGGCTATAAAGATTCATGTGACTCCTAATGATAGAGGGTTTGTTTGCTATTGTCATTAAATGGGCTCTTGTGATTTTGGAGGTTTTGGTACTTCTTAGATTGTGTATTAGCTGTTGTACTATTTTTTATAAAGCTGTTACCTGGTAAAAAACCATGTACGCTCACACTGTGGATCATAACCAAGTTAAGAAGGAAATACATCTCATTTTGGGGTGAGAAACCTTTGTATTGTGCCTCTGCTTCACTAACACAGTGTTTCATGGAATGTGAACTATATTTTTTTGATTTTAAAAAATTTTATTATTGTTTTTCCTTGTATGTGCAATAGAGTATTTGAGTTTTCTTTTTTCTTTCATTTTTTTGTACTTGAAGCACATGTTACCAGCATTAATGGTTTTTTTATTTTGCACTAATATAAGTTTACAATATCCTTTAGCCCTAATGTTAATGCATACCCAAAAGCTTTAGACTATGGGAACCTCCCATTGATTGTTAAATATTATGGGACTTTGGTTAATGATTGTGTCTGATTCCAGGAGAAGGGATCACAAAAGAGCCATTGCACAGTGCCAAGGAGCACAAGGTCCATGAGACCAACCAATCCTAGTGGAATTGATGCATTCAGTGCCAAGACAGGGGACTAGAACTCATTTTGGGGTTCAAGGAAGCATCTGTTTTCAAAGTCAGATGCAGGATTCCCTTGTGCCACATCCAGACTTCTACCAAGTACCTCAGATTGGCTGCCATTTTGGTTCCCCTGTCCCTGAGAGCAAAGGTAAAATCAGACCAGAAAATGCTTTTCCCTTTCTGCTTCAAAATTTAGTCCTTTTTCTGTCTTTTATGGTATGGCAATACCATAATTATGGGGGGGGGGAATGTTTTAAATCCCTCCTGATTAGAGAAATGTCGATCAAAACAAAACTTCCACCTTACACCTAGCAGAGTTATCAATATGACAAAAAAGGAAAATAATAAATGTTGGAGGGGATGTGACAAAGTTGGGACACTAATGCATTGCTGGCAGAGGTGTGAATTTATTCAACCATTCTGGAAGGCAACTTGGAATCATGCCCAAAGGGCTGTAAAAGAATGCATGTTCTTTGATCCAGCAATACCACTACTGGGCTACAGGACTACCAGGTTACACCACTATAGGACCCAGCAAGGTCCTGTTTGTACAAACATTTATAGCAGTGCTTTTTGTGGTAGCAAAAAATTGGGAAAAGAGGGGGATGTCCCTCAATTGAGGAATGGTCTAACAAATTGTGCTATACGTGGTGATAGAATACTATTGTGCTATAAAGAATAATGAATTGATGGATTTCTATATGAACTGGAAAGACCTACATGAACTGATGTTCAGTGAAATAAGCTTAACCAGGAGAACAGTATACACAGAAACTGTAAGACCATTGTTACCAATAGCAATGCAATGATCCAGGACAATTCTGTGGGACTTATAAGAAAGAATGCTGTCCACATCGAGAGAAAGAACTGTGGGAGTAGAAATCCAGAAGAAAACACGTGATTTATCACTTGTTTGTATGGGTAGATGATTTGGAGTTTTGGTTTTAAAGGATTGCTTTTTATAAAAATGAATAATATGGAGATGGGTTCAAGTGATAATATATATGTATAACCCAGTGGAATTATCTGTCAACTGTGGGAAGGGGGAGGGAGAAGGGAAGGGAGAAAACATGAATCATATAACCATGTAAAAAATGTTCAAATAAATCTATTTAAAAAGTAAAAAATAAATAAGATGTAACCACATAAATAAAATAAATATATTTAATAAAATAATATTGATAAAATAATAAAATAAAAACAACATAAAAATAAATTTAAAAAACTTATACTACCAACTTTCAAGGATCTGTGATGGAACTTGTGACAAGGAAATCACTTTAAAAGACTGATATATATTAATTTAAGGTCGCCAAGGAATTCAGCTATGTAATTCCTAAATGAAAACTCAAGTCAGCCTTCAACCTTTTATAGAGTTTAATTACAAACAGGAGGAAGAAAGGAATTAGAGAGAGAGAGAGAGAGAGAGAGAGAGAGAGAGAGAGAGAGAGAGAGAGAGAGAGAGAAGGGGAGAGAAGGGAAATAGGGCTTAAATACCCCTTCTGTTTAGGCTGGGCCAAAAGGCCCAAGCCCTTAGATAGCTGGGGCAAAGAAAGGAGATCAGTCCCTATTACTCACATGACCAAAATGGAGAAACAGTCTCAAGGGCCTCCACCTCCAGCTTCCTTCAGAGCAAGCTTCTCAGAGCACCTCTCCAACCACTCAGAGCCAAAACTCTCCAACCAACCCCTTCAGTCCTCCGACCCCTCTATCTTTAAGGAAACCATCCAAGTTCCCTCCCCTCAGTTCTCACATCTACCAATCACTGTCCATCATTTTCCCTGTGCCAATGGTGGCTCTAGCTTAACCCAGGAACGCCCAGAGGTCTGTGGCTTTGCACATGTCTGTTGAAGGTCATATTCTCAAATAATTAAATCTTGATCTTTTGCTACAGCCCTTCCTAAATCCTGTTACCCTGAGTAGGGTAGAGTTTGGAATAATTAAATTTTGATCTATGCTGCAGCCCTTCCTAAATCCTGTTAGGACTGAGTAGGGTGGAGATTGCAATTTCCAAGACCTGGTTCTGTCATTCCAAGTATCTCCATTGTATCAATTCTAAAATCAATCATGACTCAAAGAAATTCCTGTTCTATGCTTAAGCATAGGTCAAAGCCCTTTCCATTGTTCAGCAAAAGGTTTCTGTCCTAAAGTAATCTTAAGAAGGGAGGAGGAGGAACCTCCCATGCCAATGGGGTTCACATTCCAATAGAGTTCCCACTCTCAAGAGGAAATTTTTCAAGTATGAAATTTACCAATGGTGAAATTTCCAACATTTAGAAGTCTAGGAAATTTTAAGGTTTACAATCCCCCCTGATGATCATTGGGAGACTAGTCTCCCCATTGATCATTTAACATAATCATTTTGTAGTTCTAAATTCACTTCTAACTAAAGATATACACAATATTCAATTTTCTAAGAGAAATTAGAATAGTGAGAGAGGAAATAGAAAAGAAAAGAAAGCAAAACCAATGTTTGCTAGGCGCATTGACAGAAAGCCAAATTAGGGGCAGTCCCTTTTGGCATAAATGTGTACAGTTACAATAAATGTTCAATCAAAAGTTCAGTCCAATCAATCACATCCAAAGTTCATTCTTGATCTTCTTGATGAAGTGTAGGTTTTCGGCATCTTTCTGCAACAGTTCATTCTCTGGATATAAAAATTTCAAGCTTTTTTCTTGAAGATCTTTTCTCAAACAGAATCAAAATCTTTGAATTTTTTATAAAAGTAAAATCTTAAACAAAATTCTTGGATTTTTATAAAAATACAATCTCAAACAAAAAAAATTCAAAAATTCTTAGATTTTAAATTAAAATACAATCCCCCTGAAGTAAGTATTTTTAAAAATATCAAGTTTAGCTCAGAATGCATTGTTCAGTTATGGGGGTGTATGTGTCAATTATCAAAAGAATAGAAAAATAATCAAAAACATAAGAAAAATTCAAAATAGGCCTTGTATAGGTCCAGTTTAAAGTAATTTCTATCCCACAAGTATGTAGGACAGAATGCAGTAATATTTCACTTAGCCATTTGTAGCCAAGACTACAGGAAGTTGCCATAATATAAGAAGAAAAGAATTAGAATTCTATTTTGATGGGGAAATGTCATTCCCTCATCTGATTTTTTTTTTCATTCAGGGATATAGGGAGCCAGCATGATAGTCAAGCTTTGTACTTGTTTGAGTACTTCGAAAAGAGTGTAGATACAAGGAAGTCCTACGACTTAAACATAAGTTAAGCGTCGCAACCTCGAGTCTCACTTTAATATTTCTTGTGTGCTCTATTGGCACTATTCAGGTTTAGTCTGTGCTCCTTGTTTTTATCCCTTTTCCTGGAATCAGACACAAACATTAATCACAGTCCTATAATATTTTATCAATAAATGGCAGGTTCCCATAGTTTAAAGCTTTTAGGCATATATTGATATTATAGCAAGAGTATATATATTAACTTGTATTACTGCAGGGAAAAATAATATTAATATTAATTATGTGTACCTTCAGTACAAAAAATGATAAAAAAAATCAAATATTCTGATCAAAAAAGAAAAGAAAAGAAATAAGAAAAATAAGAAAAAAATCAGTAATTCAATATATTCTTGAAAAAAACCCAGCATCCATTTGTCTATGGATTATTATCTCCAATTCATATGATAAGATAGAGTCACAATTCATATGATAGGATAGAGTCAATCAGTCTCAGCAGAAGATGCTTTCTTCACATGTGAGCAGTGAATCCAAGAGTCTCTTTTTCCAATCTTTATAGATGTTGGAGTAGTTAATAATATTTGGAATGGTCCTTCCCATGAAGGTTGAGTTGCTCCAGTTCACTTGAAATTCTTGATATAAACTTTATCTCCTGGGTTCAGGTCATGCAGAGAAAAGTCTAATGGTCCAGCTTGAACTACAGCTCCGGATTCATGAAGTTCACGTAGTTTGTGCTGTAACTCCTATATATAGGAAGCAATAGTAATATCTCCCCCTAATAGCAATATATAAGCTGGGGAGAAAGGCTTAGCCTGTATAGGCGGATGTCCAAAAAGCATCTCAAATGGTGAAATATGTAAGTCTCCTCTAGGCCTGCTTCTAAGATAAAATAGGGCCAGAGGGAGAATTTCAGGCCATTTTAAATGGGTCTCAGTGCATAATTTGCCAATCATAGTCTTAAGTTCTTTATTCATCCTCTCCACTTGGCCTGAGCTCTGGGGGTGATATAGAACATGGAATTTTGGAGTTATCCCCAAGCAAGAATATATTTGATTTAAGACAGAATCGGTAAAATGACTCCCTCTATCGGAGTCAATACGTGCTGGCAGGACAAAACGAGGAATAATTTCTTTTAAAAGTATCTTTGCAACAAAATCTGCTGTGGCTCGGGTCGTAGGAAATGCTTCTGGCCATCTGGTTAGTTGATCTACAATTACTAGACAAAATTTATAACGTCCAGCCTTTGGCATCATTATGAAATCTATCTGTAGATGTTCAAAAGGTGTGTAAGCCAGAGGACGTCCCCCAAAGGCTTTTCCACGATATGCGTGTTGGTTATATGCCTGGCAGATAGGGCAGGCTGAACATACTTTAGAGGCTACAGTAGTTATACCAGGGGCTATCCATACTCTCTTGACAGAGTCCACGATGCCCTGGGTGCCAAAATGACCATTTTTACGAATAGATTGGCAAATTTGGTTATAGAAACTTCTAGGGAGCAGGGGTTTTCCTTCAGATGACACCCATACTCCATTAATCTGTTTTGCTTTAAATTTTTGTTTCCATTTTTCCACTTCCTTTTCATTATAGGACAGTGATAAATTTAAATTATCAGTGATTGTTAATGTTAAAATTAATCCAGGTCCTTCTATGGCTGCTAGTTTTGCAGCTGCATCTGCTCGGTCATTTCCTCTAGAGACAGGGTCAGAGCCACCTGTATGGGCAGAGCAATGAACTACAGCTAGGGCTTTAGGCAGTTTGAGAGTAGAAAGAACTTCATTAATAATTTCTGCATTAGCTATGGATTTTCCAGCTGAGGTTAAAAATCCTCTCTGGAGCCATAGCATCCCGACTGAGTGACAAATGCCAAAAGCATATCTAGAATCCGTATAAATTGTTGCCTTTTTATCCTTGGCAATTATACAAGCTTGTTTTAGAGCTATGAGTTTTGCTCCTTGAGCGCTAATGTTAGAAGGTAGTGAAGCTGACCATTCAGTGGCAAATTCTGAGACTATGGCAGCTCCAGTGTAACGTATGCCATCCCTCATAAAAGAGGAACCATCGGTAAATAAAATCAGATCTGCATTGTCTAAGGGAGTGTCCAAGAGATTATCTCGAGGCTTTTCTGCCATGGATACTAATGTTTCACAGTTATGTAATGGTTCTCCTGAAGTAGGTAAATCTGGAAGCAAGGTGGCAGGGTTAAGAGTTGAACAGCGTTTCAAGGTAATATTTTCACTATTTAATAAGGTTATTTCATACCTTGTAATTCTCTGATCCGAGAATGCCTGTGTTCTATGTTTTATATCCTTCATTCCTCAATGCCCCTAATTCTTCAGCTGCCATATAATTGTCAAAGAATGTAGTACTCATTTTTATATATATATATTAACATTTATATATATTTTAATATATATTTTAATTTTATTATATTTTAATATTTTTAATATTTTAATATTTATATATATATATTTTAACATTTATAAGTCTAGGAAATTTTAAGGTTTACAGACTCCACAAAGATAATGCTTTTAGATAAAAATGCTATATAAGTATACACTTGATTTAGAGTTTGATTTTCCTTTAAGTAATTTCTTTTATGTGTAATGCCTTTGAGAGAGCATCTTCTTGACCATTTCCCCAAAAAATACAAAAAAAAGGCAATGGATTTCTGAAGATCT
Organism: Monodelphis domestica; assembly: GCF_027887165.1. Taxonomy (NCBI): domain Eukaryota; kingdom Metazoa; phylum Chordata; class Mammalia; order Didelphimorphia; family Didelphidae; genus Monodelphis; species Monodelphis domestica. The sequence goes on along the minus strand of NC_077233.1, from coordinate 277,897,027 downwards.
TTTCAAAGAAATGGTTTCTCTAACCTACCAAGGATGATTTCCTAGACCATTTTCCAAACAAAGAAGCAAGCAATTATTAAGTGTCTGAAGCATATCCTCAAGGAACTTGCAATGGATATTGGATGTGGGGGTGGATACAACAGGATCACAAAAAATAAGTAAATTCAGGATATGTACAAAATAATACAAAATGATCAGGAAAAAATGGGCAAATCAGAAAAGGAACTGAGCTTTGAAGGTCACACATTCAAAATGATAGAGGTGAAGAGGGAGAGCATTCCTTCCAGGCAAAGAACTGTCCACAGGAAGATACAGAAACTGGAATGTCTTGTTCAGGAAATAGGAAATATCTAAGTTTGGCTGGAGTATAGAATGCTTGAGAGGGAATGATACAAGATAACCCTAGAAATACTTGGCTGGAGCCAGACTGTGAGAGAACTTTCCAGATCCAAAAAGCAAATGGGGAGCCATGGAAGTTTCTTGAGCAAGGAAATGAAATTTCAGTTCTGTGCTTTAGGAATATCAATTTGGCAGCAGTGGAGAAGATGATGCAAAGAGGATTATTTTTATAACAACTTTGTGCTACATGTGTATCTTATGCTTGCTAATAATTTTATTTTTTATTTTAAAAAATCTAATGATTCAGAACCATTTAGGAAAAAAAAAAGTTAAAATACTAGCTTCACATGTCTCAGGGGAGGAGAATGCAGGCCTGTTATAAATAGGCTTTTGTGAAAGTCCTTTTTTCATATCTTTTCCCAGCTTGATAAATACTCTCCTGTTAAATCATCTGGGTTTATCAGATAAGCAATTTGTGTCTGTCAGGGGAAAAAAATCACATTTAAATAATATTTGGCACAAATTGGTGAAATAGGATCTGATTATATTGTCCTGTATGGATTTTTTTCTGGTGCCTGCTTTTTATGTGGGTCTATCACCAAGTCTGAGTTATTTGTTCCAAAGAAGAAGTGATCTGAGACGAGAAAAAATCAAGGACACAAGAATTTTCCAGCATACCTAAAATGTCTGTTTGAGGTCTATGTCAGCCTTTACTGAAAACCTGAGTGCTGGTGATTGTTGTTATTGTGTGGTTTATACTTCCAGATTGGACATTCTAATGAGTGAAGGAACTGGGAATAGAGAGAGATAGAAAGGAAACCCATTCATTGCCTGATATAATTTTTAAAGGGATTGTAGAGGATTGAAGAAGAACAGGGGATAAAGAAGGGTTTGTAACAGGGAATGGAGGAGTTGAAGGAGGGAGGGAATATGGCTGCCAATGAGGTAAAAGGAAAGAGATACCCCCCTGCAGAGAGGCTATCTTTGAAAATTGGGGTTCCTGAGAAATGGGCAACCTATGACAGCCTGAGGGGATGTCTTTTCTATTGATTGATGTTTAAGATACCCCAGAGCAGGTAAGCACAGGCCCTCCTGAGGAACAAGCCTCCCCCCAGACCAAGGTCACTCAGCAGAGGTTTGATAAGGACCCTTTATGGTTGAATGGCTGTCCTTAGGTTCAGCTCCTTCTATGTTCCTCTGATATGATAGTTCTCTTATCTGACTGCAGCTTATTTAAATAAACATGAATTTAATAACAAGTTTGGATTGGGAAATTATCAGGGAAGAGGGAATTGGGATTTTCCTAGATTGGGTTTGAGTCTCTCTCAGCTTTTGAGCTGAGGCCAGGCCTCACAGGCTGGTAGAGGGTTTCTTTTATTCCTATCTATGCTAATCTGTGCTAGTTTTCTTAAGTTTAAAGTCTTTAGCAGAAGACAGCAAGAGGAAAAAAAGGTTTTGACTTTCAGAGCTGATTGGGCCTGTCTCTTCAGGCTGATGCCCCTAAAGACCAGCCTTACAGTTAAAATCGCTCCCCTTAAATCCTTTTGTTCAATGACACAATCACAGGAATCCAGGTAGAGCACACAATTGGGAAAGATCCAGGAATAGAGGTACTTCTATCCAGAGACAGGGAGAGAGTATTCCTTCCAGTTTGAGGGCCAAGAAAGAGAGTCCTCGAGAGCAACTGTCACTCTCCATGTTCCCCTCCCCCCACCAACTGTCATTCTTGTCAATATCTTCTCTCTACCATTCCAACTGCTGTTTGTTCCACCTGAGTGACAAAAAGTACAAAACTTGCTTCAGTTTTCCTTTCTACACTGAGACCTTCTGAAGCTATTAGGAGATAGATCATAAAATCATTGACAATTTCACATTAGTCCTCCTTACTACTTATCCTCCACCCAAATTGGATTCTTCCAAATAGTCTGTTAATGTTCTGAGTTTTCCCACTTCCAAATCTTTTTATTAATGAGGTTTCAGGAATCTCTTCTCTCTCCCACCTCCACTTTCTGAAACCATGGCCATTCTTTAATAGTCAGATTAATGACCAAGTATTCTTTGTTATTTTTTTTCACTAATTAGTTTGTCTATGCCAAGTATTCTTTTATCCTTTCTCATCGTCCCTTCCTTCAAAATAAATCACAGTGCTTTTTTTTGGCACTTCAAACTCTATGTGGTAGGGGTTTAATCCCTTTGATGGGTATATCAGAGTTCTCTAGGGCAAATGGGTAGAATAGAAGACCTTTGAGATCTCTTAGAACGCAAATTCTCTGTGATTCTTTCCTCTGGGAAAATCCAAGATGCTAACAACAATGCCCAAGGAAATTTGAAGCTATTATTAGTTTCTAATAACTAACATTTACATAGGACTTTGAGGTTTATAAAATTGTTTGTTTTTTCTTTCTTTTTCTTCCCTCCCTCATCTTCTGGCTTAGAATAATATCAGTTCCAATGCAGAAGAGCAGCCAAGGCTAAGCAACTGGGTGAGTGACTTGCCTAGGGTTACATATCTACAAAGGGTCTAAGGTCAAACTTGAACCAAGGACCTCCTGTCTCCAAGCCTGGTGTCTATCAACTGAGTCATCTAATTGCCCCATTTATAAAGTTCTTTCATAGAGCTCACCAGTAATCACATAATTGCTAAATCCATAGTCTGTTTATCAGTCTTCATTCTCCTTGTTCTCTTCATGTAATGGATAAAGTGCTGGGTTTAGAGTCAGGGAGTTCAGTTGGTTTCAGTTGTGACTCTTTGTAACCTCATTTGGGGTTTTCTTGGCAAAGATATTGGAATGGTTTGCTATTCCTTATCCAGTTCATTTTTCAGGTAAAGAAACTGAGGCAAACAGAGTTAAGTGATGGGTTTGAATCTAATCTCAGACATTTACCAGATGTGTAACTCTGGGCAAGTCATTTAACCTCTTGTTGCCTCAGTTTCTTCTATTGTAAAATAGGTACCTGCCTTACAGGATTCTTGTGAGGTCCAAATGAGACAATATTTGTAAAGTGCTTAGCACAGGGGCCAAAACATAATAGATACAATATAAATGCTCGTTCCTTTTTCCTCCTCTTCCCTCCTCACTCCTAAAGATTTCTTTTTTTTTTTTATGGAATAGACTAAACTTTTATTGAGAATAATTTTGTATTGAGTTTTTTGACATAATATATTTATTTTAATGCTTTAAAATATTAAACGTAAGTTCATGAAAAACAATCCTGGGTACCGTATGTTCACTCTTTAATAAAAATATTAGTTGTTGGCCATAACTAAGAATCAGAGTTCAGATTTCAACAATTATTAAGCTCTGCAGAGTCCAGCATTAAGCAAGTCGGTGTTAGCAAACTTCAGATAGGACACAGTTCTTGCCCTAAGCCCAAAATTTACTACCTGTTAGATTGATATCATTTATACAAAGAGTTAAATGAATAAAATATGATGCCTGTATGAGAGAGATTTGAAAAGTGCTGGTAAAGTTGGGAGGGCACTCATCAATCATTGCTAGGTTTGGTTTTAGGGAGGAGAAACTATTTACATTTAAATTCGAAGAGTAAAGGACACCACAATCTTGAACATACAGAGGGCAGAGTTGTACAGCTGACAAGAAGTCACGTAAATCGACTCTGTGTGGTTGGCTAGATTGAGAGTCAAGGAACCTGGTTTCAAATTCTACCTCTGGTCTCCATTTCTTCATCTGTAAAATGAAGAGTTTAGACGAGATTACTTCTAAAGTCCCTTTAGCCTCTAAATATTTGATCATTTGATTTTCATAATAGTTCTGTGAAGTAGGCAGGGTAGAGAATCTCTCAATTTTCTAGATAAAGAAGTTCAGAGAAGAAAAAGAACCTCTAAAAGTCATTAAAATCTTAACCTTTTGGAGGCAGCTGCGTGGCTCAGTGGATTGAGAGTCAGGCTCAGAGATGGGAGGTCTCTCAAACACTTCCTAGCTGTGTGACCCTGGGCAAGTCACTTGCCCCCCATTGCCTAGCCCTTACCGCTCTTCTGCCTTGGAGCCAATACATAGTGTTAATTCCAAGACAGAAGGTAAAGGTTTATTTAAAAAAAAAAAAAAACTTACCCTTTGTTGCCTTTGTTTTCTGTCATGCCTTGAAAGGATATTATATTCAAAGGATATAATTCCATTAATTTATTACAGTCTCTGTGTCCAGTTATCCTTTTATCAATTGCTTCTGAAAACAAAGAGGTAAGAGTTAGAATAGAGGTATATAAATCAATGGAAATTAGTTTGTTGTTATCTCTTTCCCTTTAGTTTATTATGACAATGATCCAACATCTGTTTTTACAAATGCAGAAACATGGCAATCGTGATTAGAAATAAAGCAGCAGTCCCCAGGTTATGACATCTTGATTTCTGTTTTCTCAAGAGACAACATTATTTGAAAATTAACTATTTATTAACCATCACACGTAGCAGAACCCTCAAGTTTGACTCTAAACTTGGTGCCCTTGAAGTTTTACATTATTATCTTACTTACAGCATTTACTTTCAAGTTTTTTCATTCATTTAAAATATTGCAGAGATATAGAAACACTTAAAAGTATCATTCCAAAACTTCAAATGTGGGTCTTCAGAAAAGAAAATCACTTCTACATTTATTTACTTTGTGTTATGAAAATGTACAACAAAATCCACTTCAGCAGTATAAACTTAAGTGTTCTAGACCACTTTTTTCAAGTTGGTCCCTGAATGAAATATTCTAATTGTTGGCTTCTTTGATCAATTCCAGTACTACTGAGAACAGGAGAGTTGTGCTGACAATGAGGCCAATCTGTCACGTTCCATCAATTCTGGCCATCTGGTATTCAAAGGAACATTTACTGATGTCCACAAAGAATAGTTTCAGTATTTGTAAATAAAAAAAAAGTTGTAGGGGCAGCTGAGTGGCTCAATGGACTGAGAGCCAGGCCTAGAGATGGGAGGTCCTAGGTTCAAATCTGGCCTCAGACACTTCCCAGCTGTGTGACCCTGGGCAAGTCACTTAACCCCCATTGCCTTAGCCCTTACCACTCTTATGCCTTGGAGCCAATACACATTATTGATTCCAAGATGGAAGGTGAGGGTTTATTAAAATATATATATATCTTTTTACAAAAAGTTATGATGTTGCTGTTCTTTCTGAAGGCTCAAATTGTCCTGCTTCAAACTTTTCTTTGAACTGTGAATCTTAAAAATTCTCAGACCCTACTTCAGAACACTTGGTTAAGACCATTCCCCACTTAAACAATCAAGGGACTTAGTCAGGAATGTGGGAACTCTACTCCACCCATACTTAAGCATACTTTAGGGGAAAATAAAGTTGTAAACTCTTTACTGAACAATGAAAAAGTACTTAACTCATTCTTATAGTGAAGCAAAAGCCTTAAGCTAGGTCTATTTTTAGGAAGGTGCTAAGTACCTAAGAAGGTCAGGCAACTTGCAAACCTGTAAGGGGCAAAAAGGTGTGAACTTACTCAAAAGTTTTAGTCTTCCCAGAAAAGTTTAGTCTACTCAGGTGTGAATTACTCAAAAGTTTAGTCTACTCAGGTGTAAATTAAAAATGGTCTGTCCTTTGGAAAATGTCTACCATGATTGGTAGATGTGAGAATTTAGGGGAGGTGACATAGGAGAAAATTCTCTTTAAAAGGAAGTCAGAAAAGGCCTCTAAAATAATTCAGTTTGCCAAAGCTGCATTGGAGCTCAGACTAGTTGGCGTAGCTGGGTCTCTCTGAACACTAGAATCTTGCTTGGGACAAATCTTGTGGTGAGTGGATTAAAGACTGACTGACCTCTCTCTTAAGGCTTAAAGCCTAGGCTGGCCTAGCCCCTTTTTCATTATTTTCTCTTACTCTCTCTCTCTCTCACTAATTCCTTATTTGTATTAATTAAAATCTCCATAAAAACCCAACTGACTTGGGTATATTTCATATTTGGGAATTTTTCCCTGGCAACCACTTTATATTTGATTTGAAACCATATTTTAACGGTCACAGTTTATGCCAACCACTCTTTTAATTGTCACAGAACTTTAAATAATCTCTTCTTTTTTCAAAATATTTAATCCACTGTTGGGGACAGCTTGATTCAAAATGAGAGGCAATATTTTCATCCAAGCACTTCTAATAGTCATCCTGAGCTCCCCAGCAAACTTGCCTTTCTTTCATGGAAGGTGCTGTCATTTTTACTTCTGCTTGGAAGTGAACACCCTGCTCTTATGGTGGGACTCCTCCCAGCCACCGTCTCTGCTACCTCCTAAAGATTCCTTGAAAAAAATCTCTCCTAGAGAATTTAAAACTCAAAATGTTGGAAAATTAATGACAAAACTGGCTTTACGTGTAATTGGGAAAAAATAAAACATTACTGAAGAAAAAGAAAAGAAAAGAAAAATCTCTCCTCCCTTGACTGCTGTGATGAAATATTATCCTGGTTCTCTTCCTACTTCTTTGAGCTCTCTGCTGGTACCTTTGTTCACTTCTTCCTTCTGCACCATGAAAAGAGTCCTCCATAGTTCTACCTTCTCATTTCCCCCTTCATTGATCTAGTTCACATGTTTGGTTTGACAGTCATTTCCATGCATCTGACTTGCAAATCTTTATCATTAAGCCTGACCTCTATTCTGAGCTTTAGTCTCACAATCCCAATGACTTCCTAGAAATCTCATCTCCTAGATATCCCCCTGGAGAGAACCTTATCTAAGAGGCTTAGAGGGCCTCTAAGAGCCTATCTTCTCAATATATCTAAGAGAAAAGGAAAGGATCTTTTCTCCCAAATTGCTTCTTCCATCTGATTTTCTTGTTTTTCTTAATTCTATAACTACTTTTTATCACTCAGATTAAAATATTTTAAATCACCTTGAATTTATCTCTCTCATTCATATCCTATAACCAAATTAATCACTGATTCCTGCAAGTTCTCCTTCACAATACTTTTCACATACATTTCTTTGTCCCCCACCCCAGCCCACACTTGTTCAGGTCAGTGCTTAGTGTAATGTAGGGTGGTTTGGGGATGGGATTAAATATTGAATTATAGGCCAGTATCAGAAGGATAACTATTTTGGGAAGGCCAACAAACACAGATCACTGTATAACAGGGACAGATTGTTGCATTTATTAAACAAGGTAGGTGAAAAGGGGATTTGGGATCATCCTAAACTAATGTCAACTATCTAAACCCCACAGATCTAAATATCTCTTCACAGAAATTTCTTCACAGATTTTGAGCTACATTGCCATAAACCTACAACTCACCCTCAAATCCCCTTTTGGTGGTAATAGAGGCAGTGGGTTTTGGCAGTTAGGCAGAACACGGCCCAGGAGAGTGTAAACCTTGAAATTTCTCAGACTTGTGAATGTTAAAAATTTCCCCATTGGACTGGGAACATTCCCCATTTTGATGAGAAAACTCCTTGCTATGGGAGGACCTCTACTCCACCCATACTTAAGACTGCTTTAGGGGAGAAAACTCCTTGCTAAACAATGAAAGTACTTGGACCCATGCTTATAATAAGGCAAGGAGTTCTTTGAGCCATGCCTGTTTTTTAGAATTGATACAATGAGATGCTAGGTACCTAAAAGGGTTGGGCAAGTTTTCTCTTAATGAGATTAGTTGACTCAGCTGTGTTTTCACTGGTTCAGATTTACTGAGGAGATTAGTCGACTCAGCAGCATTTTTTCTGGTTCAGACTTACTGAGGAGATTTGTCAACTTAGCAGGAATTCAGATGGGCAGTCCTTTGGAAAACGTCTACAGTGATTGGTAGAGGTAAGGACTTATGGGAGGTGACATAGGAGAAAAACCCCTATATAAGAAAAAGCAGAATCTCTTGAGAAGAAGAATCCTTTTGGAGGATCTTTGATGAGGATTGCTTGGGAAGAATCTCTTGAGAGAGGCTCTGGAGAAGAGAAGCTCTTAGAGGACAATCTCTAAGGAGGTCTCGCTGGAGCTCCTCTGAGGGGCTCTGTCCTTCTGGAGGCTCTGGAGAGAGGCCCTTTGGAAGAGTCTCTGGCTGTAAGGCTCTTTAAGGAGGACTCTGGCTGGAACTCTCTCTGGTGAAGTCAGCTGAGATGGAGCTGGCCTGGTGTCACTAGAATCCTTGCTTAGACAGACCTTGTGGTGAGTGTTAAAAGACTGACTGACTGACTGATCTCTCTCTCTTAAGACTCAGGTCTAGGCCATGTTGGCTTAAGGCCCTTCATACTTATTTCCTTTTTCTCTCTTTCTCTCTTTTCTTTAATTCCACATTTGTATTAATTAAAATCTCTATAAACCCAGTTGACTTGAGTATTTGAATAATTGGGAATATTTCCCTGGTGACCACCTTATATTTGATTTAAAAACCAAGACACTGTAGTGAAACATATTTCTGCGGTCAAATTTACTGACCCTCTCATATCTATCACAATTTATATCTTCCACCATTTTAACTCACTACAGTTTACAACATCACTCTTTTAACTGTTACAGTTTAAGGCCTTCAACCATTTTAAATCTAACAAGAGGTCTTGGATCCAGATGTCTCTCAGACCTAATCTTACAGACTGATGGTTCAGGATCACCCCAAGAAGCTCTGTAGATATCACCAGCAGGGATGCAGGTAAGATGGAAAAGATAAGGTAGAAACAGTCACCAAGAGAAAGCAGCTAGTCCCTCCAGGTCAAAACCAGAGAGAGAGAGAGCTCAAGTGAGGCGAGCCTGTCCAGCCCTGCTTGTGACTCCAGGCATCCTTGGCAGGTGGAACAGCATAGGTGGAAATGAATGACGGAAGGCAACTGTGTATATGTATCTGCCTAGGGAAAGGATCTGCATGAAGTGGCTACTTTCCCATGCCTAGGTTTAGCTTTTATTTTTATACCCATTTTCTTGGTGCACTGCAACATACGTGTTCGAATAAAGATAATTGGATAAGTGATACATTAACTTTTAACAAATTGTTTGATTAACATTCTGAGATCATTCTATATACTTGTATTGTTACTATTGATTCTAACAGGATACACAAAGGTTTTATAAAAGATGAATGATTTCGTCACAGGTGGCTTAATTTTCTCATTAACCTGTGAGGTACTTGAGCTTACAGACAATCAAAGATTATATGTTACTTTTAATAAAAATAGATAATTAATCAGAAGTCCTAGAGACAATCAAAAACACTGTGGCCAAGTTAAGGGATCAAAGGGGTGATAGAAGCATAACTAGTTCTAATATTAAGCTGATCATTTTTCAGAATTTCTTTGGGGAGTTTTGGTTGTGTGATAAAGGAAGAAAAGGCGTGCAATTTGCAAAACTGTGCAAAAACTGAAAAATACAAACCTAGGTATGATTGACAGTGGCATGTGACCAAAGGTCACATGGGAGCCAGAGCCTGAGGGATCTAGGTGAAGATTCCATCTTTCCCATCAGATTTTCTTCTGATCTCCTGAGGAAGTTGAGAGGAAGGCATGAAGAGGATTTCTCTGTATTCAAACTGAGTTCCTGTATCTGGCTGCTGGCAGCATCAGTCTTACTTGGACATCAGGACTTGCTTGGACATCTAACAACAACAGATCCTGGCTCTAACTGCTTTTGTGCCCATGCTGTGAGATTTGGGTATTTGGTTAAGTTTTTTTAGTTTAGTAAACTAGTTAGTATAGTTTAGTTAGTTTTAAATAAGAATAAGCATAAGAAAATCCCTAAGCCTTTATTCCTTTCCCTTCCAAAACAATAAAGCAGATTTTTATATGTTTATTCCTCTTGTGTTTCTCTTACCCAAAAGATCCTATCTAACAGTTGGTAAATCATGTCACTGAGGCATGGTGTACTAAGCATTTTGTGCCAGCCTTTCTCTATGGTGATTGATGTGCTGAGTTATGAGAATTAGTTTCTGAGCATGGAAATAGGGAATTTCCAAGCACAGCTTTGTTAGGAGTTACAGAAGTTAATCCATAATAGTCTTTTGAATTTGATCTTTTAGTGGTGTTCTGAGGGAATAATATGCAAGTATATGCTCTTATATTATTCCTTCTGAGATCAGGGGGAAAACAAAATCATATCAATTCAATTAGTAAGGTATTGATGAGAGAAATCATACAGAGGGGACTGAGTGGGTGATTCCATCCTGCCAAGGATCTACCTTGTGACCTCCTGGCTCCCACAAGTGACAGTGTCAAGACATTGTGGCCTGATGGTTCCCAGCACTCAAGCCCAACTGTCTCCTAGTAACAGCTTAACTCTCCCCTGCAGAATTCCAGAATCTTTTATCCTGCTTCTGCATTTCCCTGCAGACCCACTTCATCTACTCTCTTACTTATAACAGTTCCCCTCTTTGCACAAAGCCAAAATAGTGTTGAAAACAATGTTTTGGCATTTGTACACCAATAAACTTAAATCCCACCTAAACTAAAATTCTTACCCAGAACAATAAACAGTCTATACTCACTAATCTTATCCTATCTACTATTACCTTACTCTAGGGATTCAAATCAAGGAAAGGAAAAGGGAAAAAAAATTATACAAAGAACAGTTATGAAGTTAAAAATACAACACAAATGTATGCAAAAGCAAAAACAAGTAAAGCATCAAAATAGACATACAGTCACCAACTTCATGCAAAACAATAAAGTCATAAAATACTATTCTTTTTTTTTTTTTAAACCCTTACCTTCCGTCTTGGAGTCAATACCGTGTATTGGCTCCAAGGCAGAAGAGTGGTAAGGGCTAGGCAATGGGGGTCAAGCGACTTGCCCAGGGTCACACAGCTAGGAAGTGGCTGAGGCCAGATTTGAACCTAGGACCTCCCATCTCTAGGCCTGGATCTCAATCCAATAAAATACTATTCTTATAAACAAATACAAACAAATCCTATCAAAACTATTGTAATGTATAAAACAAAATTTTGAAAATTTTGAAAAAGTACAATAAATATAACATTGTATAAGTTTTTACAAAAACCTTACTTACATAAAATACATTCAGAAGGAGATGAAACTTCAAACAACCTTATTTTAAATTAAAATATTATTATTATTACACAAAACTCAAAGTGTTATCTAGAACTATGCTTCTAATTATCTTATCTAAAGAATTTAATCAGTACCAAATATTAAGCATAACATATTTTATACACATACATACAACACACACATGGTATACATGTATGATACACACACATTTGTACACACAATATTTACATGCATGTAATACACGTACATGTCTTTCTATACACACACAAACACCCTATAATACAGTTTTCAATCTGAATTATAATACACATTATCTACATATCTATTTACACACTTTGTTGTATTGATATTTGATATTTAATGCATGTTGTCACGTATGTTGTCATGTGATTTTCTACCTTACTTTACCTTATCAACCCTAAACTCTAATCTAACTCCATCCCTATATATTTCCTAATATCATCAAAACAGTATTTCTGAACTCAGAATCCTATCTTGATGAAATCTAATAAAACTAACCTACTCTACCTATGCTACTACTATTCTAACCTATCTAAAATCTAAACAGTATCCATATACCTACATGGACACACACACACACACACACACACACACACATATAAATCCTATAACAAGTAACTCTCCATTGATTCACTACTTAAATAAATGTATCCTAACCATATTTATGTTTATATGTTTATGTTGTGTTGTGTTATGTTTCTGTTGTTTGCAACATACTTACCAAAACTTCAGATATTCCATCTTTTCATTTTGTCTGATGAAATTTCTTCTCCAAAGTTCATGGCAGTAATATGTACTGTTGAATGTATTATAATATGAACATGTAATATTACCTAACACGAAATCTGAGCTGCTTCTTAGTTTTTGGAGCAGTCAGCTTCTGGATATCAGCTATTCTTTTCTGCGTGATACTCCTTGAACCCTCTGATAACACAAAACCTAGATATTGCACTATAGGCAAAGCCCACTGTAATTTTGCCTTGGAGATCTTATGCTCAAACTTACACAATTCCAACAAAAGAATCCTACTATCTCTAAGACACCCTTTTTCATTTGGGGATGAAAGGAAGATATTGTCCACAAAATGAACCATTTTGCTCTCTTTGAATGTTATACTCTTAAGATCTCTATTTAAAATTTGTGAAAATTGGCTAGGAGAATCTGAGAACCCTTGAGGCAAATGAGTCCAGGTCTTCTGTGTCTTTTCCTAAGTAAAAGCAAAGATCTTTTGGGAATCCTCATGAATAGGAATTGAGAAAAAAAGCTGAAGTACATAGTACTTGGGTCAGACTTTGCTCTTTTCTATTTTCTTAGACTTTGTAGGGAGGTTCTGGTTGGCCTTGGATATGACTCAGGCTCCACCTTCTTCAGGAATTCCTTAGCTTCAGGTCAGTTTCCAGATGGATCAATTTAGATTTTGGCCTCAGCCTTTTTTTGGTCTCCTTCTCCTTTCTTTCTTGGGCCTGAACTCAGAAATGGCTGTACCTTGACAAGCTGTGACCTTGACAAGCCTCAACTAGTTGTTGTCAGTTGTGCTGGTAGCAAACTCCTACAAGATGTCTTGAAGTTTTGCTTCTGAAATACTCTGCAAGTGTCTCCTGCTCAGACGGCTGGTCATACCAGTTGCCTCTGTGCTTCCATGGCACTGGTATGTGTAAAGATTAAAATTTAGGAATGTGGGGAGACTGAGGCAGGTAGAAATTAGTTTCTCTCTGCAAGGAGTATTATATTTTTTTAGAGGTTTATTAAAGGTTAAAGATGAAAGAAAATACAGAATAAGAAAAAACACGTGCCTAGGCCAGAGGCCTAGGCCAGATAACCTCACATCACGGAAGAGACACATCTGCTCCAAAACGGAAGTCCAAAAGAAAACCCAAAAACCTTTGCCACCAGCTTAAATCCTTCCTCAATCTCAGCGCACCTCAGAATTCCCGTGAGATTACAAAGCATTTTGGGGGAGTGGAGCAAAGGCTTGTGGGGAGTTCTGTATTCGAGTCTATTTTTTACATATGTCCATGTTACCTGTTGTGGTCTGAGCAGGGTTAAATGAACTCTAAGCTGGGTTCTGCTCTGGATGTATCTCTCTCTTGCTGTAGGACCAGGCTGCTTGCATGCTGTGTCTATTACCTATCTCTGCTTAGAGTCCCTATAGATTTCTGGAATTTTTCTTGTGGAATCCTGAGTGGAGAGAAACTCTTATAGCCATTTTTCTTATTTTTTTCTTATTAATGTTTCTTCTGGGGCAATTTTGAGCTTTCTGGGATATTTGAAGGGGATTTGAGTTTCTAAAGGTCCTAATGTGTATAGAATTTTAATTTTATTTTTTCCCCCTTTATGGTCTCATTTTTATTTGAATCAGATAGCACTGCTCAAAACTATCTTGTCTTAGAAAATTTATTTATTTATTTGGTTACAATAATCACCTTATTTCCCTCCACCCACCCTTTCCAGAGCCCACAATTTCATTGGGTATGACTTGTTTTGTTTTGTTTTTTTTTCCATTTGAATAAGTGTATTTAGGCAATTTAGAACATTATTCCTTGGTTACAATAATCACATTGTTTCCCTCCCTCCCCTCCACCCACTCTTCCCGCAGCCAACATGCAAGTTCATTAGGTATTTCTTGTGTCCTTGATCAGAACCTATTTCCATGTTGTTGTTTGCACAAGGATGTTCATTTTGAGTCTCCATCCCCAACCATATCCCCTTCTATCCACGTATTTAAGCAGTTGTTTTTCTTTGGTGTTTTTACTCCCACAGTGTGTCCTCTGAAAGTGGATAATGATTTTTCTTATAGGTTCTTCCGAGTTGTTCAGGGACATTGCATTGACCCTAATGGAGAAGTCCATTACGTTTGATTGTACCACAGTGTATCAGTCTCTGTGTACAATGTTTTCCTGGTTCTGCTCCTTTCTCTCTGCATCAATTCCTGGAGGTTGTTCTAGTCCCCATGGAATTCCTCCAGTTCATTATTTCTTTTTGCACAATAGTATTCCATCACCAACATATACCACAGTTTGTTCAGTCATTCCCCAATTGAAGGGCATCCCCTCATTTTCCAATTTTTTGTCACCACAAAGAGCACAGCTATGAGTATTCTTGTACATGTCTTTTTTCTTATTATCTCTTTGGGATACAAACCCAGCAGTGCTATGGCTGGATCAAAGGGCAGACAGTCTTTTATCGCCCTTTGGGCATAGTTCCAAATTGTCCTCCAGAATGGTTGGATCAATTTAGATTTTGGCCTCAGCCTTTTTTTGGTCTCCTTCTCCTTTCTTGGGCCTGAACTCAGAAATGGCTGTACCTTGACAAGCTGTGACCTTGACAAGCCTCAACTAGTTGTTGTCAGTTGTGCTGGTAGCAAACTCCACCAGCAATGAATTAATGACCTGACTTTGCCACAACCCCTCCAGAATTCATTACTTTCCATTGCTGTCATGTTAGCCAATCTGCTAGGTGTGAGGTGGTACCTTAGAGTTGTTTTGATTGGCATCTCTCTGATTATCAGAGATTTAAAACACTTTTTCATGTGCTTATTAATAGTTTTGATTTCTTTAACTGAAAATTGCCTATTCATGTCCCTTGCCCATTTATCAATTAGAGAATGGCTTGATTTTTTGTACAATTGATTTAGCTCTTTGTAAATTTGAGTAATTAAACCTTTGTCAGAGGTTTTTATAATGAAGATTGTTTCCCAATTTGTTGCTTCCCTTCTAATTTTGGTTACATTGGTTTTGTTTGTACAAAACCTTTTTAATTTGATGTAATCAAAATTATTTATTTTACATTTTGTGACTCCTTCTATGTCTTGCTTGGTTTTAAAATCTTTCCCTTCCCAAAGGTCTGACATGTATACTATTCTGTGTTCACCTAATTTTCTTATAGTTTCCTTCTTTATGTTCAAGTCATTCACCCATTTTGCGTTTATCTTGCTGTAGGGTGTGAGGTGTTGATCCAAATCGAATCTCTCCCACACTGTCTTCCAGTTTTCCTAGTAGTTTTGTCAAATAGTGGATTTTTGTCCTAAAAGCTGGGGCCTCTGGGTTTGTCATAGATTGTCTTGCTAAGGTCCCTTACCCTGAGTCTGTTCCACTGATCCTCCTTCCTGTTTCTTAGCCAGTACCAAATTGTTTTGATGACCACTGCTTTATAATAGAGTTTGAGATCTGGGACTGCAAGGCCACCTTCCGTTGTATTTTTTTTTCATGATTTCCCTGGATATCCTTGATCTTTTGTTCTTCCAAATGAACTTTTTTATGGTTTTTTCTAATTCAGTAAAAAATTTTTTTGGAAGTTCAATGGATATGGCACTAAATAGATAGATAAGTTTGGGTAGGATGGTCATTTTTATTATATTAGCTCATCCTACCCATGAGCAGTTAATGTTTTTCCAATTGCTCAAATCCAGTTTTAGTTATGTGGAAAGTGTTTTGTAGTTGTGTTCATATAGTTCCTGTGTTTATCTTGGGAGATAGATTCCTAAGAATTTTATTTTGTCTAAGGTGCTTTTGAATGGGATTTCTCTTTCTAATTCTTGCTGCTGAGATGTGTTGGAAATATATAGAAATGCTGATGACTTATGTGGGTTTATTTTGTATCCTGCAACTTTGCTAAAGTTGTTGATTATTTAGACTAGCTTTTTTGTTGATTCTCTAGGATCATTAAGTAGACCATCATATCATCCGCAAAGAGTGATAGCTTAGTCTCCTCACTGCCTATTTTAATTCCTTCAATTTCTTTTTCTTCTCTAATTGCTACTGCTAGTGTTTCTAGTACCATGTTAAATAATAGAGGTGATAATGGGCATCCTTTTTTCACTCCTGATCTTATTGGGAATACATCTAGTTTATCCCCATTGCAGATGATGTTTGCTGATGCTTTTAGATATATCTTGTTTATTCTTTTTAGGAAAGACGCTTCTATTCCTATGCTTTCTAGTGTTTTTTTTCTTTTTTCTTTTTATTTATTTATTTATTTTCCTTTTTTATTTCCTTTTTTTCTTTCTAGTGCTTTTAATAGGAATGGGTGTTGTATTTTATCAAAGGCTTTTTCTGCATCTGTTGAGATAATCATGTGATTTTTGTTGGTTTGTTTGTTGATATGGTCAATTAGAATATTTGGGGTTCATCCTGACTGTGGGTGCCCACTCTATTTCTCCCAAACAAATTTAAAATATTCAAAATTTAAGTGCTCCGATCACTAAGAAACAGTTGAGAGCAATTTTAGGAGCAACAGGGTTTTGTAGACAATAGATTCCTTGCTATGGGGAAATTACTAAACCCCTTATAGTACTAATAACGGATTCAGTCCCTGAACCCCTCAAATTAGAGTCAGAACACTTGTCAGCTCTATCAGATCTAAAACAGGCTATCCTGTCTGCCCCTGCTCTAGGCACCCCAGATTACAACAAGCCATTTACTTTGTATGTACATGAGTGAAGAGGGGTAGCTTCAGGTGTTTTAACTCAGATTTTGGGACCTTCTCAGTGCCTAATTGCTTATTATTCTGCCCAGCAGGACCCAGTAGCATCAGGAGCACCACCATGTCTTAGAGGAGTATCTGCTATCACCTTACTAGGACAAAAACTGTTGATCTAGTATTAGGATGTCCATTAACAATTATGTGCCCACATGAGGTAGAAGCATTGTTGCTAAGGTATAGAACACAGGCATTATCTTTACACCAAGTTGTCAGTTCCTTGGACAAGTTCCTAGTTTCCCTGTCCACCTCAAAATCTGGCCTCCAACACTACTTGTGTGACATTCAGCAAGTCGATTGACCTTATCTGCCTCAGTTTCCCCATCTGTAAAAAGAGCAAGAGAAGGAAATAGCAAATCACTCCAGTTTCTTTGTCAAGAAAATCCCAAATGGAATCACAAAGAGTCAGACATGCCTGAAAATGATTGAACAATAATAACAATAATAACAAGATTCCTCCTCTTTGTTTCCTTTGTTAAAAAGTGTTGGGAATAGAGATAGCATGAACTCCTTTCAGGGAAGTACATTTGGCTCTGAAACTGTAGAAAGTGAAACTTAAGAGATGTATATAACCTCCTTCTCTGATCAGTTTAAGAAAAACATTATGTAGGGTTGAAAATGTGCTCTACTCTGATTGACTGGGACCAAATGAATATTTAGTATAATTCGGTATTGCTAGCCTGCGTTCTGATTAGCTAGTTTCCTTGTATAGATTGTAACTCTCTACTGACCAGCCAATGGTGAAGGAGGGGAAGGGTTTTCTTGCATCAGGGACTGTAAACCGCAAAATTTCTCAGACTTATGAATGTTAGGGGTTTCCCCCATTGGGGAATCTTCTACTTAAAAAAATTCCCTAGCAGGTGGTGAGAACTCTACTTGAGTGTGGGGGCTCCTAGTTATGGTGCTCCACCCTACTTAAGACTGCTTTAGGACAGAAAAGGGTTTGCTAAACAATGAAAGTACTTTGATCCATGCTTATGGAAGGGACAGGAAGTTCTTTGAGTCATGACTGTTTTAGAATTGCTACAATGGGATACTAAGTACCTATAAAGGTGGGGCAACTTGTAAACTACTTAAACTTAAAAGGGTGATAACTTATTCAGAGGTTTTTTCTAATGAAATTTGTCAACACAGCAGAATTTTTTCCTGACTTACAAAAGAGATTAAAACTACTCAGCTGTGAATTCAAAATGGGTGGTCCTTTAGAAACATCTACAGTGATTGGTAGATGTAAGGACTTAGGGGAGGTGACAGAGGAGATTTTGCCCTTAAAAATAAGAGCTTGGATCTCATTCAGGGATCTCGATTTCTGACTCTCATTCTGAAGGAGAGCTCCTTGAGGAGCTCCTCTGAGGGGCTCTGTCCCTCTGGGGTAGGAGCTCTGGAGGCTCTTGACAGAGGCCCTTTGAAACAATTTCTGGCTGGAAGACTCTTTGAGAAAGGACGCTGGCCTGGTGTCACTAGTATCCTTGTTTAGTCAGACCTTGTGGTGAGTGTTAAAAAACTGACTGATTTCTCTTTTAAGACTCAGGTCTAGGCCATATTGGCTTGAGGTCCTTCATACTTATTCCTTTCTTACTCTCTCTCTTTCTTTGATTACTCATTGTATTGTTAATTAAAATCTCTATAAAACCCAATTGACTTGGGTATTTGAATAATTGGGAATATTTCCCTGGCGACCACCTTATATTTGATTTTAAAACCCAAGACACTGTAGTGAAACATATTTCTGCAGTCAAATTTACTCACCCTCTCTTATATCTATCACAATTTATATCTTCCACTATTTTAATCACTACAGTTTAAGACCTCAACCATTTTAAATCTAATAGGACTAGGATAAAAAGAAGGCTGTCTCACTTGCTGACTCCTGTACTTGTAGCCCTGGCTCACTGCTGTGGAGTTCAAGATTCTTTTGAGGAGGCGGTTCTTTCTCTCAAAAAGGAGGTGAGCCAAAAAAAAAAAAGAAGAGAAATTAAAGTGAGATAAGATGAATATTTACCAGGTTTCTTCTTCTCTTCAACCCCAATAGGGAATGGTTTTCCTTAAAGGACCACAAAACTCTCCCAGAACCTGGTTGTCCCCTCCCTCCAATGATACAACTTTCTAGCCTCTTAAGGGCATAAAAAGTCCCACACCTGCGTAGTCAAGTTCTTTCCAATTTGGTGGATATTTGAAGATCTAGTGAATTGCCATACTAATCCTGCTGACCAAACATGTTTGCTTGAGGAGCTGAAGAGGGCTACAGCTATAGTGAAGCTAAAGCTTAAATGTCTCTTATTACTATGGACACTATATGTAATTCTTATTACATATCCTTGCTATATTAGGTAGTAAACCTCCTTTTGCTAACTATTTGGTGACTTATAAGGGTCTCATTTCATTTCCAAGTCAAAATGGCATGAGTAGGTTAACATTAACCCCCTTTTTAACATTTGGAATAGTCAGTAATTGAGTTGGAATGAAATGAGGTGGCTTGGGGTTTCCTGTCCTGCTTGAGTTGGGGAAAGGGCACTGCAGAAACATAAGGTGAGCATTTGGATGAGGATACTCCATAGCATATACTCAAAGAGCTCTTTAAGAACTAAGTGGAAGGGACAAACTGGGGGAGTTGAAACACTGAGGAAAAGCAACTGCCTGACTACAGCAGTTGAGGGGACATGACAGAGGAGAAACTCTAAATGAACACTCTAATGCAAATACTAACAACATGGCAATGGGTTAGAATCAAGAACACATGTGATACCCAGTGGAGTCACGTGTTGGCTATGGGGGGTGGAGGGGAGGAAAAGAAAATGATCTTTGTCTTTAATGAATAATGCTTGGAAATGATCAAATAAAATATCATTAATTAAAAAAAAAGAACTAAGTGGAGGAATTCTTTCAGTGAAACAGGGATCCGGCCCCTGCTGATAAGGAACAATTGGCTCCATGAAAAGTTAAATAAAGTCACCAAGAGTTGGACACATATGAAAATGGATCAACAACACATGCTGAAGATGGCTGCCCAGGAGGGGATGGACAGCACCTAGCCCAGCATTCCCTAGCTATTGTTGACTGGCCCAAATTGTATTGTCAGTATTGTAAGACCAAACAGGAATTGGCTAGTCACATTCAAACCAAGGTGGCAGCAGAAGAATGAGAGTGGAAATGAAGAAGAGACTGGGGGACTTATATGATAGGAAATCCTAGGCATTATCTTATTTCTGTTCCTGGGAGGAGGGTGATTTTTCTCTAGTGGTAAAGCAGGGATGATGGGAATGAGTCTTCACCATCAATAAAATGGGCACATTGTAGAAGTTCAAATGGCAGCCTGGTGAATCACAAAGAGTAGTTTGATTTCATGGAGCCAAGGCAAAGACTCTCTTCACAGATGAATTTTATGGTCTTGGAGGATCTCTCTGATGATTTATTATTGCAGAATCAGCAAACTCATGAGTGACCCAGAAGGTAGGTGACTGAGATGGGAACTTATTTTATCTGGCCCCATAAAGCTCTTGGCTCCCAAGTAGGGACAAGGGGTAACATTCCTAAAGGAAATGGTTTGATAGATTGGATTTATTCACTGCCACCCCCATCTTAAAGGCATCTGTGACTCAGTGGATAGAGCACTAGGAAAACCCAAGTTCAAATCCAGCCTTAGATACTTCTTAGCTGTGAGTCCTGTGATATGGAAATCACTTTAAAAGACTGATATATATTAATTTAAGGTTGCCAAGGAATTCAGCTATGTAATTCCTAAATGAAAACTCAAGTCAGCAGTCAACGTTTTATGGAGTTTTAAATTATAAACAAGAGGAAGAAAGGTATTAGAGAGAGACAGAGAGACAGAGAGAGACAGAGACAGAGACAGAGAGAGAGAGAGAGAGAGAGAGAGAGAGAGAGAGAGAGAGAGAGAGAGAGAGAGAGAGAGAGAGAGAGAAAGGGGAGAGAAGGGAATAGGGCTTAAATACCCCCTCTGCTTAGGCTGGGCCAAAGGCCCAAGCCCTTAGATAACTGAGACAAAGAAAAGAGATCAGTCCCTATCACTCACGTGACCAAAATGGAGAAACAGTCTCATGGGCCTCTACCTCCAGCCTCCTTCAGAGCAAGCCCTCCTCTCAGATCTCTCCAGGAGCTCTCCCTCCAGGACCTCTCTCCTCTCAGACTCCTTCAGAGCAAAACCTCTCAGAGCAAAACCTCCTCCTCCTGTCCTCAGACCCCGCTATCTTTAAGGCAACCATCTAAGTCCCCTCCCCTCAGTTCTCACATCTACCAATCACTGTCAATGTCTCCCCTGTGCCAATGGTGGCTCTAGCTTAACCCAGGACCGCCCAGAGGTCTGCCCCCCTTTGCACATGTCTGTTGAAGGTCATATTCTCAAATAATTAAATCTTGATCTTTGCTGCAGCCCTTCCTAAATCCTGTTACTCTGAGTAGGGTGGAGATTGGAAGTTCCAAGACCTGGTTCTGTCATTCCAAGTATCTCTATTATATCAATTCTAAAATCAATCATGACTCAAAGAACTTCCTGTTCTATGCTTAAGCATAGGTCAAAGCCCTTTCCATTGTTTAGCAAAAGGTTTCTGTCCTAAAGTAGTCTTAAGTAAGGAGGAGAAGGAACCTCCCATGCCAAGGAGTTTCACATTCCAATAGAGTTCTTACTATCAGTAGGAAATTCTTCAAGTATGAAATTTCCCAATGGGGAAATTTCCAACATTCATAAGTCTAAGAAATTTTAAGGTTTACAGTCCCTGGGTAAGCTACTTCTGATTGCCTGACAAAGAGATCCACTAGAGAAGAAAATGCCAAGCTGTTCTATTATCCTTGTCAAGAACACCCTATGGATAGCTATGGTTCATGGGGTCACAAAGAATCTAACAGGACTGAATGACAATAGTTCCCCATCTCACTCCCCTACACTGCCCCCATGGCCTGCCACAATCTTTGAATAGCCTGTTTGGGGAACTATTTAGATCTTGCCCTCTTTTAAATTTTTAAAAAAATTTTAATAACAAAATTCCATCTAAGTTTTCCCAAGATACATGATCTATATTGTCTCCCTCTCTTCTTCCCTCCCCCATCCTGGAGCTGACAAGCAATTCAATCTGGGTTATACATGTATTATTATGTAAAACATTTTCATATTATTATTTTTTATAAGTGAATAATCTTATAGAACCAAAATCCCAAAGCATATACTTAAATAAACAAGTGAAAAATCATGTTTTCATCTAAATTTCTACTGCAACAGTTTTTCCTCTGGAGGTGGATAGAATTCTTTGACATATGTCCCTCAGAATTGTCCTGGACCATTGTACTGCTGTTAGTAGACAAGTCTATCACATTTCACCATTCCACAATATTGTAGTTACTGTGTACAGTGTTCTCCTGGTTCTGCTTATTCCACTCTGCATCAAATATGAAGGTCCATCCAGTCATTATGCATTTTGAATTTATCTTGGTAATTTATCTTGGAGTGTAAGATGTTGATCTAAACCTAATTTTTCCCATACTGTTTTCCAATTTTCCCAGAATTTTTTTTCAAATAGTGAGTTCTTGTCTCCAAAGCTGAGGTCTTTGGGTTTATTGAACACCAGCTTGCTGAGATCATTTACCCCTAGTCTATTCCATTAATCCACCCTTCTGTCTCTTAGCCAGCACCATATTGTTTTGATGACCAGTGTTTTATAGTATGGTTTAAGATCTGGTACGGGTAGGCCCCCATCTTTCACAATTTTTTCATTATTTTCCTTGATATTCTTTTTTTTTAAATTTAGTCAATTTAGAACATTCCTTGGTTACAAGAATCATATTTCTTTCCCTCCTTCCTCTCCCTCACCCATTCCCATTGCTGAGGTGAAATTCCACTGGGTTTTACATGTGTCCTTGATCAGAACCTATTTCCATGTTGTTGATCATTTAGAGTCTACATCCCCAGTCATATCCCGTTGACCCATGTAATCAAACAGTTGTTTTTCTTCTGTGTTTCTACTCCCAGTTTTTCCTCTGGATGTGGATAGTGTTCTTTCTTGTAGATCCTTCCAAGTTGTTCAGGATCACTGCCGTGCCACTAATGGAGAAGTCCATTACATTCAATTGCACCACAGTGTATCAGTCTCTGTGTACAATGTTTTCCTGGTTCTGCTCCTTTCACTCTGCATCAGTTCCTGGTGGTCATTCCAGTTCACATGGAATTCCTCCAGTTTATTATTTCTTTGAGCACAATAGTATTCCATCACCAACATATACCACAATTTGTTCAGCCATTCCCCAATTGAAGGGCATCCCGTCATTTTCCAATTTTTTGCCACCACAAAGAGTGCAGCTATGAATATTCTTGTACATGTCTTCTTTCTTATTATCTCTTTGGGATACAAACCCAGCAGTGCTATGGCTGGATCAAATAGCAGACTGTCTTTTATTGCCCTTTGGGTATAGTTCCAAATTGCCCTCCAGAATGGTTGGATCAATTCACAACTCCACCAGCAATACATTAATGTCCCAACTTTGCCACATCCCCTCCAGCATTCATTATTTTCCATTGCTGTCATGTTAATCAATCTGCTAGGTGTGAGGTGATACTTCAGAGTTGTTTTGATTTGCATCTCTCTGATTATCAGAGATTTAGAACACTTTTTCATGTGCTTATTAATAGTTTTGATTTCTTTAATTGAAAATTGCCTATTCATGTCCCTTGTCCATTTGTCATTTGAGGAATGGCTTGACTTTTTTGTACAATTGATTTAGCTCCTTATATATTTAAGTAATTAGACCTTTGTCAGAGGTTTTTGTAATGAAGATTGTATCCCAATTTGTTGTTTCCCTTCTAATTTTGGTTGCATTGGTTTTGTTGTACAAAAACTTTTTTTATTTGATGTAATCAAAATTATTGATTTTAGATTTTGTGATTTTTTTCTAACTCTTGCTTGGTTTTAAAATCTTTCCTTTCCCAAAGATCTGACATGTATACTATTTTGTGTTCACCTAATTTACTTATAGTTTCCTTCTTTATATTCAAGTTATTCACCCATTCTGAGTTTATCTTGGTGTAGGGTGTGAGATATTGATCCAAACCTCATCTCTCCCATACTGTCTTCCAATTTTCCCAGCAGTTCTTAACAAATAGTGAATTTTGGTCCCCAAAGCTGGGGCTTATCGTAGACTGTCCTGCTGAGGACATTTATCCCAAGTCTATTCTACTGATCCTCCTTTCTGTCCCTTAGCCAACACCATATCGTTTTGACGACCACTGCTTTATAGTATAGTTTGAGCTTTGATACTGCTAGGCCACCTTCCTTCACACTTTTTTTTCATTATTTCCCTTGATATTCTTGATCTTTTGTTCTTCCAGATGAACTTTCTTATAATTTTTTCTAATTCTAAAAAATAAAACTTTTTTGGTAGTTTGATAGGTATGATACTGAACAAGTATATTAATTTGGATAGGATTGTCATTTTTATTATATTAGCTCATTCTACCCAGGAACAATGAATGCTTTTCCAATTATTTAGATCTATTTTTAATTTTCTGAAAAGTGTTTTTTGTAGCTATGTTCATATAATTCCTGTTTGTCTTGATAGATAGATTCCTAAATATTTTATATTGTCTAGAGTTATTTTAAATGGAATTTCTCTTTCTAACTCCTGCTGCTGAATTTTGTTGAATATATGTAAAAATGCTGATGATTTATGTGAGTTTATCTTGTACCCTGCAACTTTGCTAAAGTTGTTAATTATTTCTACTAACCTTTTAGTTGATTTTCTGGGATTCTTATACCATCATATCATCTGCAAAAAGTGATAGTTTAGTTTCCTCATTTCCTACTTTAATCCCTTCAATTTCTTTTTCTTCTCTAATTGCTCTTGTAGGAATCCTTGTTGGGCTTGTGTCTAATTCACAATTCTTTCTTTGAAGCTTTGCTCATAGAATTTTTATTTCATTGTCTTCTGCATTTGTGCCTTCATTTTCCCTCTCACCACAGTAATTTTTATGCACAGGTTGTTTTTCATTGTTTGCTTATTTTTCTGCCCCATTTCTTGATTTTCAACTTTGTTATTGATGGGTCCTATTTCCAGTATGGTGGAAGAAGGCTCTGTTTTGGGCTCTTCTCACACTGCTGTTTTCAGAGCTGCTTATGGAGGGGTGGAGGGGGTTGGAAGATTTCAATGCTTCCAAGGTGGTTTGCTCTGGAGAAAGCCATGGTGATTGCTTTCTTGTTCTGTATTCTGATCCTTACCCAAGAAGGGTCCCTAATCCCTTGGGACTGCAATTGGTCCTTCCCTTCACGTCTTCTATTCCTTTGTACTCAATTTCAGATTTGCTGATACTGATCGGCAGTGTGCCAGAAAGGTCCAATAAATGAGCTTGTTAGAACTATATATGAAAAAAAAATTTGATATTTAGTGCTAAATGAAAACTTGAGAGCTTTTCTGGTGAGTATAGGTGAGTATATTATAGGATATGCCAAAGGAAAAAAAATTTTTTTCACATTTCAAATCTGTAGTTTCAAAGGAAAATTTTGGTCAATTTTTCAAACATAAAGTTAGTTAAATTTTAGTTTGGTAGTTTGTGTGATGAATAAAAAAATGTCTTTTGGGGAGGGGGATTGGTCTTTACAATTATTTGGCTTTTGGCCTTGTCTTAATATATTTTTAGAGCAACAGTTCTTTGGATGTTGTAGTGACTTTGGATTCACACAGTGGAATTGTGGTTTTGAGCTTTTTGAGCTGTGTAACCATGGGCAGGCCACTTCATCACTGTCCCTTATTTTCTTCACCTTTAAAATGGCAATAATATCCTTAGTCCTTACTGCAAAGAGTTTTTGTGGAGCTCAAGTAGGATAAGATATGTAAAGTGCCAGACAGATTTAAAAGCACTATTTTTAAAATGTCAGCTATTATTATGATCAACTTTGTGTTTTTTTTATTGATTTAATTCAGCAAATATTTGTGATATTAAGTCAAACTTTTTCTAAAAGTGGCATTTACTCATTGTCTCTAAGCTGGATGCATACTTGAGGACAGTTTTTTGTCTCCTTATCTGCTCCGAGGTTGCTGGGTTCTTGTCTTTTGTGAGCTTTTGTCTTATTCTGCCCTGAATAGGCCTCCACTGCCATCTCCACACCATGATGAAAATTCTGTATCCCTCCCTCCCCATCTTTTGAGCTCTTCTTTATGTGTCATGTCCTCCCCTTAGAATGTTAGTTCCTTGTCAGGGGCTTGCTTGCTTGTTTATATTTTTGTCTTTAGCACTTATGCTGTGCCTGGCATAGAAAGGATTTAATAAATGCTTTCTCTGTCTTCTCTCTCTCTCTCTCTCTCTCTCTCTCTCTCTCTCTCTCTCTCTCTCTCTCTCTGTCTGTCTCTCTGTCTCTGTCTCTCTCTCTCTGTGTCTCTCTCGCTCTCTCTCCCCTGCTAATTCTCTTTAAACTGATATGTTATTTTTAAAGGATTATTTTCTTTATAGATAATTTAAGTTATTGCATTGTTAAATTAAATCACCTTTTCCTTTCTATTTGTCCAGATCTAAGCCTATGATCCTATGAGTATTCTACCAATGCTTGCCTTAACATAATAAAAGATAAAATTCTCTAGGGGCAAACCCTAATAAAATTCATTGCATGCAACAATTCTGGTAAATGAAGTAGGTTCTTTGCAAAATCTATTTTTCCTGCTCAACGTACCCCACTCTTTCTTTCTTTCTTTTTTTTCCATTTCTTTCTTGGTTTACAATTATGTTCCCCATGGTTGAAGTTCCAAGAAGTCTGACTCACAGATAAGTGGATCCTTAATGAACTCAAGAGAATGAAAAAATTATAAAGATCGCTAACATCATGCATGAAGAGGGTCATTTATTTATCCAAGAACAAACTGTCTCTGTGATCACAATAGACAGAACATGCATTATCTCTTTTAGATACACTTGACCTTTTCTGCCTTCTTTACCAAACAGGAAAGCAGGAACAATGGAAGCAACAGTGATGTAGATTTCAGCTCAGGATAAGGAAGACCTTTCTAATAATTATTGCTCTCTGGAGCAGGCAGGTAGCCCAATGGATAGAGTGCCAAGTCTGGAGTAGGTGGGTCTTGGGTTCAAATTTTGGCCTCAGATATTTCTAGTTTCGTAACCTTGGACAACTTACTTAATTCCAATTCCTCCCCCCTTACTACTCTTCTGCCTTAGAATTAATACCAAAAGGGCAGCTAAGTAACTCAAGGAGTTGAAAGCCAGGGAAGTCCTGGGTTCAAATCTGGTCTCAGACACTTTCTAGCTGTGTGACCCTGGACAAGTCACTTAGCCCCCATTTCCTAGCCCGTATTGCTCTTCTACCTTTGAACAAACACACAATATTGATTCTTCTGGGAGGTAAGGGTTTAAAAAAAAGAATTGATACTAAGACAGAAGGTAAGAGTTATTAAAAGTAATTATTATAGCTCTCCAAAAATGTAAAATTCTTCCTCATGAAATATTGAGCTCCCCACCACCAGATGTCTTCCAACAGATTGCCACTTATCAGGAATGCTTTAGGGAACATTCATGTATCAGTTAGGATTAGACTAGATGGCCTCTGAGTTTCTTTCAGATTCAAAGATTCTATAACGTCTGCAAACATACTTGATTCTTTTTTCCATGACCAAGAAGTCTTGACTAATTAAGTCCACTGAGATGGAGGGAAAAAAATAATGTCTTCAGAATCTCTCCTTATACTTCTAGTTTAACTGCACCCAACTAAGAATTTCAGGCTGGGTTTCCCAGGGGACCATGAACCTAGGTTCAAGGTACTCTCCCCTACTTATACATTTATACATTTACCTTTATCCTTTCTGTTCAGAGGACACAATTCTCCCATAAATTTGAGGCATGTTCTCTCACAAATATATATAGTATCAGTGGGAAAAGTTAACAGAGTTAACAAAGGGAAAGACACACGTGTAGGAAAATGTGGTAAAGGCAACTTATACTCTTATGGCTTTCAAGTACTCTCCTCCTCTCGTTCCCCCATGTTCCCTCTTGATGTCCTTGTATTGCTCAACAAAGGGTATGCCATTACTGATAGGTGTAGCTCTACTCCCAGTTGGATTCTGCTCCCTTCAAGTTTTATCTTTAATGCCTACCATTTTCTGAGGAAAATCCTTTTTCCAGCCACTAGACTCTTGTTCCTAGGAGTGAGTAAACTCCACAGATGAACTCTCTAAGCCTCTTCTTTCAGGCAGCTGGTAGCACCATGGACAGAGGGCTGGGCTTTTCCAACATCTAAATAGATCACTCCTCCCCTAAACCCCGTGATCCATGTGTTTATCTCTATTTTACAGATAAGAAAACTGAACTCTAACTAGACTTGAAGTCAGGGAGACTTGAGTTCAAATCCAGCCTCAGACATTTACTACTTGTATAACCTGCTTCTTCAATTGTAAAATCGCTAAAAAGAGCACCTATTCCCACAAGATTGTTATATGGAATGAATAAGATAATATTTGGAAGAGCACTTATCACAGTGTTTGGGACAAGGTAGCAATCATCTGTATACATGCATATTTCTGATCAAACCTGCTGAAGGATATGAAGAGTCCTATAGGGTAAATTGTTCTGCCATATGTGAGGGAAAGGAGGGAAATCCCCTTGCCAATCCTGCTGCATTTTAGAAGAGGCACAAGGAAAATGGGGAGGAACAATTCCTTCTCAAGAGTGGGATTTCTGCTGTTTACCTAGATTTCTTCTCTGCAACTTTCAAGCTGACTCAATGATAATTGACTTGCTTTTAAAAATAATTAAAATTAATTTTAAAAACGTAATTTTCAGTTAGAAAATCCCTCCTTACCTCATTCCCATCCCCACTCATTGAGAAGTCAAGAAAAATAAAATTCATTACAAATTTGTATAGACATGCAAAACAAATTTCCACATTTCCAAAGAAATAGAAAAAAAACATTCATCGATCTCCACTGAATTCATTAGTTCTCTTTATGAAAATGGGTAACATATTTCGTGATGAATCCTTTGTAGTTGTTGTTGGCCATTATATTGATCAATTACTAAACCTTTCTTTCTTTTTTGAAACCCTTGCCTTCTCTCTTAGAGTCAATGCTAAGTACAGGTTTTAAGGCACAAGAGTGGTAAGGGCTGGGCTAGAGGAGCTCTTTTTGTGGTGTCAAAGAACGTGACATTGAGAGAATGTCCATCAACTGGGGAATGGCTGAATAAGTTGTGGTGTGTGATTGTGATGGAACGCTATTGTCCTATAGGAAATGATGAGCAGGATACATTCAAAAAAAAGCTGGATGATTTAAATGAACTGATGCAAACTAAAGTGAACAGAACCAGGAGAACTTTGTACACATTGTAGCTATTGTCAGCAATACAGTGATGTAAGACAATTCTGAAGGACTGATGATGAAAAATGCTATCTTCCTCCAGAGAAAGAACTGATGGAGTCTGAATAGACAGTGAAGTGTACTTTTTAAAAAACTGTCTTTATTTTTCTGTATTTTTTTGTCTTTTTCCTTCCACAATATGACTAATATGGAAATATGTTTTGTCTGACCACACATGTATAACCTATAACAAATCAAATTGCTTGCCATCTCAAGAGGAAAAGTGGAGAGAAGGAGGAAGAGGATTTAGAATTCTAAATTCTAAAAAACAAATGTTAAAAATTGCTTTTATATATAATTAGAAAAACTAAAATGTTTTTTTTAAAACCCTTACCTTCCATCTTGGAGTCAATACTGTGTATTGGCTCCAAGGCAGAAGAGTGGTAAGGGCTAGGCTATGGGGGTCAAGTGACTTGCCCAGGGTCACACAGCTAGGAAGTGTCTGAGGCCAGATTTGAACTTAGGACCTCCCGTCTCTAGGCCTGGCTCTCAATCCACTGAGCTACCCAGCTGCCCCCTTCACCTTTTAATCTATTAGATTCAATTTACCTGTGACATATGGACAGCTGGAAAATAAATGAAAGGATATTTAAAGAGTTCTGGCAAGATGAATGAATGATGGCTTGAG
This sequence comes from Monodelphis domestica, assembly GCF_027887165.1. Taxonomy (NCBI): domain Eukaryota; kingdom Metazoa; phylum Chordata; class Mammalia; order Didelphimorphia; family Didelphidae; genus Monodelphis; species Monodelphis domestica. Next base: position 277,867,275 of record NC_077233.1, on the reverse strand, counting down.
ACTAAGTCCATCTCTCCCACTTCCATCAAAATAGCAACAAATATTCCAAATGAAATTGGAATCGATCCATAATTAGGATCTCAATGATAAAGAGAACCTCAGTAAAGAAATGTTCTCTCCCTGACCCCCCCCCAATATATATATATATATATATATATATATATATTAGGATATCTTACAGAGTTGCCTGGAAGTGCTGAGAGTTTGAATTGCCCAGGTTCATGCAGTCACTATCTGTCAGAGGCTAGACTGGAACCCAGCTCCTTCTGATTCTTTCACAAATCAACTATGTCATGCTTTCTCTGTCAAACACTACCAAGTAAGAAAAAGGAGAGAAAAGACAGAGAGAGTAAGATCAGGAAAAATCTCCCAAGCAAAAATGAACAAAAAAGAATGATAGATCAACAAAAAAGTCACAATTCAGTGAATAACTATCATGGGATAAAAGGCAGAGAGAAATCCCTGGAGAGAAAGAAGAAAGAAGTGATCATAACAAATATATCTAGAAGAGAAAAGAAAATGGACATACTCCAAGAAACTCCAAAATTGTTTAGCATAGAGGTTGTTAACCTGGCATTCATGAATTCATTTTAAAAAGTTTTTGACAACTAGTGTAATATAATTGGTTTACTTGGTAAATCTGTATTTTTTTAATGCATTTTAAAACATAATTCTTTAAGAGGCTTATTGCTTTTAACAGACCACTAAAGGGATCCAAAAGACACTCAAAAAAATGTCAAGAACCTTTGGCGTAGAAGCAAGATTGAGAATCTTAAAACTGGAAAAAAGAGCACTGTATGAAGAATTCAAGGAAACGAGAATGAAAATCAACTATGTGGGGGGAAAGGCTGAAAACAAAGCAAAGGCATTTGTCTTATAGAGAATGAAAAAATAAGAAAGAAAAAACAACAGAGAAAAAATTTTAAAGTCAAAACTATAAGAGAATTTTAGATTTCTATAAACCAAAATGTCAGAGGCTAGGATTTTGGAAAACAAAGTGAAAATTATTGTTCTCTCATAAAAATACAATATTACATTCCAAAACTCATGTGAGAACATTTGGGAACAGAAATATTGGCAACAGAGAGCAGAATATAAATCAGTGCAATCCACATATGTGCAACAAAGAGGAATCCAAAGTTTAACTCACCCCAAAATAAAATCAGCAAGTTTATGACCTTCAATGTCGAAGAACAAATCTTGCTAGCAGATAAGAAGCAATTCATAGCTCAGCAATGACCAATTAGATTGTACACTCATTAATTATGATAAGAAGAAAAGTCTGATGGGATCAATAAAAAGCAAGAGAAATCAGCCTGCACCCCCAAATTGAACTGAGAATACTTCATAATGAAAAATGGTGATTTCTTCAATGTCAGCCAAAAGTTTAATTCTTTCATTCTGAGAAATCAAGACTTGGACAAGGGATTTGAAATGCTAAAAGACTAAGCACATAAAACTCAAGTTAAATTAGAACTGAATGCAAGTGAAATTCTTAAATGATTAGGAAATGATAATGATATTTCAGTTTATAAGTCACGGCTAAAATAAGTGGAATAAAGTAGGAATATCTTGCGAGGTGGTGTGGCATGGTAGATAGGAATCAGACTTGGAGACAAGAAGATCTGGGGTTCATGTTCCACTTTAGGCACTGGCAAATCATTTATGCTCTCCATGCCTCGTTTTCCTAGACTGTAAAATAAAGTGGATGCACTCTGTTGATGGATTCTTTTAAAAAACCCTTATCTTCTATCTTAGAATCAATACAGTGTATTGGTTCCAAGGCAGAAGAACAGTAAGGGGCAAACAATGTGGGTTAAGTGACCTACCCAGGGAATATCTGAGGTCACATTTGAACCCAGGACCTCCTATCTCTAGACCTGGCTCCCAATCCACTGAGCTACCCAGCCGCCCCTGGTGTTCACATTGATGATGAAGCACAATGCTCCTTTGACTCTGAAAGCTCCATATTTAACAGACTATACTAATGTGTCCCTCCAATTCCAGAAACTCTCCCTATTCTCAAAAATGTTTGCTAAGAGACTCCTAAGTGGACCTTCCATTGGTTTGGATGCTAACTAAAGAGACCTGCCTTATATGTCTAATCCAATGCAGCCTTATTTTTCTTTAAATTAAGAGAAATCATTGTTTGTTTTGGAGCTTCATCCACTAGAAAAACAATGATGATTCATCAGGAAAAAAAAATCCAGGAAGCTTGGAAAGGTGATAAAGTTTTTTCTTCTTCTTGAGAACTGTACAAAGATGTACTTTTTCCCTTTCCAGTTCATTTCCAATAGATAAAATGGAACCGCTAGGGTTTATTGTAATCTGACACTGACAAGGAAGTCAATGCTCTCGGATGGCAGAAGGAGTACTTTCCGGTAATACAAAGAGCTCTGGCTGAACTCTTCATCTCATTGAACAAATCCAAGAAGGAACAAGTTTGTTGCCATTGTTGTGACTCAAAATAAAAATGGAAAATATTTTCATGAGTTTCCTTTGATCCCCCACCCCATACAAAGCAAATAGATTGAAGTGAGGGGCAGGATTTTTAGCAATTCAAAACCACCTAAAATGCTAACGCCTGTCTATTCATACCAGTGATCTGTTGCTGTTGTGCGCTACAAATCCTGGGAGACCATGATTTAAACGGATTACAATTACAAAGAACTCAAAGGCCAATGGGGAAAAAGGTGGATTGTATAATGTATACACAGGCAAGTTGCAGCTTGTTATCAGGGATGATTTATGTCTAGTGGATGTGGGGAGGGAGCTAGAAGGTGAGCACCTGCTGAAAAAGGTCTCGTCACTCCCTCTTGGGCGGTTCTGACCCTCCTGTGGGCAGGATCACCCTTTCCCAGATACTCCTTTCATGAATCTCTCCTCATTTTGTTCCAAACCTACTGCAAAAAG